>NW_015643185.1:586095-621455 GCF_001515625.1 Sinocyclocheilus rhinocerous | reverse complement strand
GTCAATCATCTCAATCATCTTTGACGATAGTGGTCCTGACAGAACATGTTTTTTAAGCCTTTTGTTTTACGGAAGTGTCCTTGTGTCCTCATAAACCATATATACCAGTACAGACACACACACACACTAGTACTCCCTGGGCAACTGTTAAAGGGCACCTGTTATGCCCCTTTTTACAAGATGTAATATAAGTCTCAGGTGTCCCCAGAATGTGTCTGTGAAGTTTCAGCTCAAAATACCCCACAGATCATTTATTATATCATCTTGAAAATGCCTTTTTTGAGTGGAAGCAGAAACACACTGTTTTCGTGCCTGTATCTTTAAATGCAAATGAGCTGCTGCTCCCCGCCCCATTTTCCAGAATAGGGCTCTGGTTTACATCTCGTACCTCAAATACTCTGCCATCTGTTTGGTTTTGATAATAATGTATAGCACGCTGAAATCATGCGTTTTAAAGCCATATCAGTTTAAACTTCTGATAAAGTGTTTTCTGAGCGCACATATCCGAAGCACGCGCACAGGAAGCGGCTGTCACACGCCGCTTTTTTACTAAACTAAGTTCTCTTTCATGTCTTATTGCATTTAAACTGTCAAATACACAGAAGTTTATGTTTAAAACACACATAAGTTAAAAAAACACAGTCGGTTATGTCTGTGAAGGTAAACAGCTGGGAAAGAAATCGCATGTTTATATTAGATCTGTGTATTAAGTGACAGCAGCGCTGTGGGTGGAAACTGTTCTCGCTGTTACTGAGAAAAAACAAGATTTGGTTTTTAAAAAGCCTTTTTCCAAAAGGTACATCTGGAAAAAGGGGGGTCGTCTTATAATCAGGGTCGTCTTATATTCGGGCCAATACGGTACTAAGATTTACAAATTCAGTGTCAGACTGATTCTGCTTGTTCTCAGAGCATCTGGCTAAAATTAAATACCATGAGATAATGCTATGAACGTTTCCCCCTGCATTTATTTATTTACTCATTTGATGTCTGTCATTACAATTTAGATAATCAAATTTGTTTTTCCAAATCCCTTAGGGTATGCAAACCCAGAATAAAACCCATTCAATTTGGCAGTCTCAAAGCCTCAAAACTTGTCAAAGAGAAAGCAGCTGAACTTCCTTATGAGTCCTTATGAACAATACCTATGTAACTGTGTTTGGAACTTTCCAATGAAAACCTACATGTGCTTCATTCTTCCTTCTTTTCTTAACCAGAGTGCACTGCATTTCCCAGCATTCCTCAGAGGGGTGTTCATCTTGAACCACAGCCCAGTTGCATTATTGGGTGAAAACAACCCTCTGGAGAAATTTAGGCGACTGATTGCAAAATCACGCCCTTTACATTTGATCTTAAAGCAATATATTGACATATGGTTTCATTTAAGAGGCTAGGGTGGTCCGGCAAATATATTTTTATTCTAATTTACTGTAATTGTAAATTAAAGTATTGCTGGGTGTCTATTCACTCCAGGTGGCTGTGGGGGCTTTGGGATAGCTCCGAATAAAAATAATAAGGTTATATAATCATATAAGCTTTCAATGCCTGCAATTTGCACAACTGTACTGGAAGATTTAAATAATGACATTTAATATTTTTATAGAATAGTTTCTAATGCCCACTGCAATAAAGTCTAGCCTGATTACATTTCAATTTGAACCACCTGCGAATCACAAATTGACTTTTGGATGCCGCCAGGAGCCGCCACAAAAGTTGCTATATGTATCAGCTTTGCAATTTCCAACCAGTTGTTGAGTCCATACTGGCACAGAGGAAGGTTTCTGGTGGTCTGACTTGAAAGTGCTGACGTAATAAACACTTCATTGCATAAGACTACAGATGGCAGGCAACTCTGTGAAATCACCTGTTATTTTGAAGCCCGCTTGCACTTTACACACTTAAATACGAGAGCTGTTTTCCAAGAGGGTTTGGCATTAACTTATTCATGAACATGCATAATATAAAATTATTCTTTTAAAGGGATTGTTCACTCCAAAATTAAAACTATCATTTACTCACCCTCATGTTCATGTTCATGTCTGTTTTTGTATATACAATGAAAACCAAAGGGGTTCAGTGTTGTTCTGGACCCCACTGACATTCATTGTATGGACAAAAAAGCTGAAACATTCCTCACAGTATCTTTTTTTTTTTTGTATCCCAGTCAGTTCAAGTCATATTTGTATAGCACTTTTCACAAAAGCAGCTTTAAAGAAAATTATATTATAACAAAAAGTCTGTTGCCTCTATATTGCCTTTAACATCCCTATTGAAAAGTTTCATGAAAATTATGAAATGTGTAGTCGACAAGTCATTATGTTTGTTTGATTTTAATTTCAAAAGAGTGAAATCTGAATCAGTTGTTAAACTTCTCATTATCGTACATCTACTGTAACAATTCCCAGTCATTGCTAGCTGCTAATTTTGCACAATTTTATCCTCAGTATACAAACCAATCTTTTACATGTCACTCCTGAGCTGAAGACATTCCTACACCAGTCATATTACAGGTTCTGCACTGTAATGAAAATCTGATATGGAACACATCAATTGTCTTGTCTACGCCAACAATGATTCCCATATTAGATTATTTGCTTGAATACATGTCTGTTGTGTAACAGAGTTTAAGATGATGTCATTTTGTTCTGTGATTGGCAGTCAGAGAAATTCTGATATGGAACCCATTACAAAGCTGGCGTCTTTTGTGCTCTGCGGACTCCTGTATGTTTCAACGTTTCATTTCGCTCTTTTTTCCCTCCTGCTCATTTTTAGCCTTTGTAGTGGTTGTGTTTCTCTAGAACAGTAACATAACTCTTGGAAAAATATATTTTGGCAGCTAAGGAATAGTCATGACAGAAAAAAAGAGCAGAATGTGACGCACCGCAGTTGCGATGGGATTCTCGCCATATGCATTGTTGCAAATGCATTTAGTCTTTAAATGTACAGTCGCTTTTTATGGACACAATGTTGTCTTTTATGCCATCATTGGGATTATGGTCATGTCCACTTTTAGAGCGGGTCATACAGTGAGCATTTCATCATCTGTGGATGCTCAATTGTGAAAGGCTTAAGAAAACATGAGCTTGTGCTTCCCTGGCAGTTACAGTAACCAGTATCATCAGAGACCACAGGATATTAAATCAGGATAATTGAGTGTCAGGAGTTGTAATAATTTTGTTATGGGTTATAAAGTGACAAGTGGAGGATATGCAGATACAAACACTGCACATGTGGCCTTAAGACCAGACAAAACCCTTCCGCAGATCCTACTGAGAAACCTGCAAACGGCCTTAATCCTGGAATCTGCTATATCAAACCACACATGCATTTAATGTCCCGGGAGTGGGAAATATCTGTCAGTAAGATCAACTGGAGTTTGATCGATCGCTCGGCTTCGCTACTTCCAAACTCATAGAGAAGCAATTGATGGCTGTCTGTTTCTACAGAGCCCTCTTAGATCTGCTGCACTTTCCCAGTGTAACGTTTTGGGTTTTAACACCAAAGTATCGGCCCTTGAATAAAAGAGAGATTTATAACCCTGCGCCTTGCTGTGTGGACCGAATAGCACGCACTTTCCTCTCGCTGTTTCCTTTTAAGTGGTAATAGTTTTTCCTCCATGCTGATGTGTTCGATGGGGACAACAGGAGACCAGAAGGATGAGTTCAATGATGCAAAACGCTCGATCTGGACAAAACATTACTGCAGTGCAGCCCTCATTGATGGATGTGCTAGGCGAGCATTATTTGTAAAGCACAGACGCTGTACATAGGTCTGCAGGAAGATGAAAAGTCATGATCGGATGCCAGCATGGTGGAGGGACCAATCAAAACAAACACACGCGCGTCCAAACATAATCACTAACCATGATTTGTTCGTGTTCAGGATGCTTAGCGATATCTGACTCGGAATATCTGCTGGTCACTTTAATGATGAAGTGTCTTTAAGATGCTAATTCGATAGACACATGTAGCTGCAGGGAAATCTGAGGCAGATTTAAACGTTTGCAAACGTAAAGCCGGTTATGGTGTGTGTTAGTGGGGCTGTGGGTAAGTGTGTTTACATAGGGGTCTCGCAGGGTTCTTAAAAGCAAAGTGGCATGTTTATGTACAAGTTGCATGCATATTTACATGTGCTCAGACACACAGAGTTTCGAGCGTTCCTGTTGTGCTGTGGTCTGTCAGACCTGTGATTTACATTAAAGTCAATCACTCACTCTGAAGGGCTTCTGCCTGTAGCTCCCTTCTGATGTTCAACAGTGGCAGTATTACATTCTTTATGATGGAGGCCCCCTCTTTCTCTGTCTTCTGTCTCTCTCTCGTTCCTCTCGTTGCGCCAGCCTCCTCCTCTTCTCCGTTTGCAACGCTGTGAGATGGAAACGATTATAGAAGAGAGGAGAAAAAAGACAGGCAGATGGGGATTCCAGCGATCTCTTTGGAATAGATAAATAGATTTTGAAATCATTCACAAATGATGTGCAAAATGTGCTCACCATCTGCTCCTACCAGCGCTGAGAAAACCCTACTCTCTCCGTCACACACTTTTTTCCCCTGCTTTTTCTTTCATTCTTGCTTTTTCTCCTTCCCCTCTTCGAATTTGTCATTTTATAGCCATCGCGGCTGCGTCGCAGGTGTCATTTCCAGTGACTGTTCCAGGAGTCCGACTCACAGAAAAAGGGCTGGATTTCTGAATAGTAGTTAGAAACAAGCTTTAATGCAAGAAGAGAGAGAGAAAAATGTATGACATGACTCAGTGTATGACATAAATCCCACTGCATGAACAGCGTGAAATGAGCATCCTGATTGTGTGGGTGTCCCGCAAACCGCATTTCCCAGGGAGCACTGAGGGAAGCAAATGGAACACCTGATGGTTGCTGGAATACTGTGGAATTGGATGAATGTAGCATAGAAAGACCAGTGGGCAAAGTTAGACAGTGTAAATAAATTCAATCTCTCTCTCCTTTCTCCATTTATTCAATATCCATTTATTCTATATCAACTGTTTTCTATTTTAATATATTTTAAAATGTAATTTATTCCTGCGATGGCAAAGCTAAATTTTCAGCAGTCATTACCATTACAGTCTTTAGTGTCACATGATCCTTCAGAAATAATTAATATGCTGATTTGGCGCTCAAGAAACATTTCTTATTATTATCAATGCTCAAAACAGTTGTGCTGTTTAATATTTTGTTGAAACAGTTTTTTTGTTTTTTTTTAGGATTCTTTGATGAATAGAAAGTTCAAAACAACAGCATTTAGTTGACCCTTTTTTTGTAACAATTCAATTTTATCAATGCATCCTTGCTGAATAAAGGTATTAACTTTTTTACACACACAAAAACTTTTGGTAGAATTCATATTTTTTTTTATTCCCTTCTAGAACTGCAAGTATAATAATGGCATGACCTGTCACTTCACATGTGATGTAATTGTTAACTGCAAGGCCTACTGAATACACTGGAACACAGGAACTAAAAGAAAAGAAAAACACACACAAAAATGTGCACAGACTTTTCTAGATTAGCAAAAAGGTCTGATTTAATGCGGGACCCCTCTTTTCCCACTCACTCCGACCCACAATATATGAGCCTTTATTACCAGCTCTGACTGGGCCGAATAACCTCAATATCCTTAGCCATTTAATGAGCTTTTCCTGATCTGCTTCTCTCCCATAGATGGTCTGACATGGTCGAGAGGAAAAGGAAGCTGGCATCATCCCACCAAAAACCGAGGAGAAAAAAAATGAGACAGGAAAGGAAGAAGAAAAGAAAAACAAAAGTAGTCAGGATCTGATTAGTAACACTTACATGGCTAAATGAATCCCAGTAACATATCTGCCTCAACCACACATGCTTTCCATAACCTGCAGAAACGTGCTGAGAAAGAAACAGAGGGGAAGATAAAAATAAGTTGTTATCTTTTACTAAAAATAACAGATTCAGAATCATAAGGACAGAGTAGAGGTTCCTCAACCTAATTTCTTATTTGGAAAGGCTGCTGTGTATTTATTAATCCATCCACATTTTGCCCTTTTTGCCACATCCACAATTGCCCTTTCCAGTTTTTATATAAATTTATGAAATTGCCTTTTCTTAGCACAAACATCTTTCCGCTAGAGTCTAGTTAAAGGTGTGACATACAGAAATAAAAGAAGATGTAATTGCTCAAAGCATGTACTAATGAAAAACCACAAGCTAGCAAGGGCCTTTTCTTACACCAACATCACCTTGAAACAAAAACAGGCCACATCTGCCACATCTCCACATGTCTGAGTGGAAACAAGATGGAAACAAGACATTTTACCCACACACATATGCAGAACTCTGCTACTTGTGATTGACATTTTTAACCCTAACAATAACAGATGACTGTAACTTGAAAAATGGCAATTAGAAGAAAATGTAGAACAGATGAGGAGGAAAAGAAATAGAGAGAGTGAAATACACATATCCAGTGAGAGAAAAAGAGAATTCCTCCTTTGAATACAGACTCCTAGATGAATGCGAAGGACACCGAGATTATCCTGTGCTATTGTTCCAGAAAATAACTCAATCATGCTGTTGAAGCCTGGCGGTACACAGCCAAATACGGTGAAGAGCTGTCACTAGCGTGTGCGTATGAGCCCCATACTATTTTTTACCCAGGAAATCCTTTTTTTTTAATGTGTGTGGTCATATTCATGCTTCAGAGAAATGACAACCGAGGCCGCATAAACTAAATAAATCTAAATCAAAGAGTTAAAATCACAGCTGTCGGTTTCGGCACCTGATGCGTCCGGAAGTCTGAGTTTTAGAGATGAAAGATATGCTCTGAACATGTCTAAATAACGTCCACTATTTATGACCACACAGTATATTGTTTACTCTTTTAAGCAGTACACCCGCTCACACCTGCGGCCTCCAGCGCTTACAGCATCAGGGACTCTAGCGTACGGTAATGCATATCAGATGTGTCATTGATACTTTCTGAATTAAATGGACTGGCAAATGTTTCCAAAAGCTGTCTGATGCACCTTGTTGCTGCAGCAAACTAGAAAAGAAACACGTCCTGTTATTTCCTTCCTTAAAATACAACATTTGCTGCTACTCTTGGATCCAGGGTGAAGTCAATGCACCAAAAATACTTTTCCAGTGAGATCCATCCAAACCCTGTTGACATACCGGATGAAACTGTGGATGAAATAATGGGCACAGAGTGTTGTGTGTTTTCAAAGGGAATGTTTGGAACGAGTGTGTGTACAGAATGTACAACAAACAGATTTTGTGTAGCCTACAGCAAACTGTGAACAAAATTTCGCATGTAAGTGAGTGCCTGAGTGTGTGTGTGCACTTTCTAGCTCTTTTAACACTATAATGCTGATTGGTGTTGAAAGTAGCCCAGCAGAATCAGTTCAGTAAAACACTTCCATTTGGAGGCTCAATCTGTAACACAAACCTTCCTCTCCATGCCTCCATCACTCCATCCTTTCGTGTTTTCCTTAATATGTAAATCTAATCCCTCTACAGCTGCTGCTTGGACATTTAAAATGAGGGGAAAGTACTTTTCTCTACTGTTGATCAAAGTATCAGGCTAACTGCATCTGACCCCCAGGTAGGCAGAATGGATATTTCACCACTTTCTTTCTTGGCAAAATCCCAGTCATCTCGTCAGGGGACTATGTTTCGCTCTCTGCTCTTATTTTTAAAAAGCCATTGCTACTGGCACAATGAGAGCGAAAAGTTTCCATATTTATTTCATTGAGGTAAAATCAGATGAAAGTCATCTTTTTCCTGCCCCTGAAAAAGGAGAGGTACAGCATGTAATTTATGACTTCATTATGTTGGTGTTGCACCACTTTGAGCAGAAAATAATAATATTCTATTAAACTGAACTGATCGGAATAATGATGAAACGCATGCTTCCTCACCACACGCATTCACTATGAAGTGGAATCTGGATCCTTTTTCCCATGAAAAGTGCAAGAGAAAAGCTGTTTCGAGAGGAAAAGGAAGCTGGCATCATCCCACCAAAAACCGAGGAGAAAAAAAATGAGACAGGAAAGGAAGAAGAAAAGAAAAACAAAAGTAGTCAGGATCTGATTAGTAACACTTACATGGCTAAATGAATCCCAGTAACATATCTGCCTCAACCACACATGCTTTCCATAACCTGCAGAAACGTGCTGAGAAAGAAACAGAGGGGAAGATAAAAATAAGTTGTTATCTTTTACTAAAAATAACAGATTCAGAATCATAAGGACAGAGTAGAGGTTCCTCAACCTAATTTCTTATTTGGAAAGGCTGCTGTGTATTTATTAATCCATCCACATTTTGCCCTTTTTGCCACATCCACAATTGCCCTTTCCAGTTTTTATATAAATTTATGAAATTGCCTTTTCTTAGCACAAACATCTTTCCGCTAGAGTCTAGTTAAAGGTGTGACATACAGAAATAAAAGAAGATGTAATTGCTCAAAGCATGTACTAATGAAAAACCACAAGCTAGCAAGGGCCTTTTCTTACACCAATATCACCTTGAAACAAAAACAGGACACATCTGCCACATCTCCACATGTCTGAGTGGAAACAAGATGGAAACAAGACATTTTACCCACACACATACACACGCAGAACTCTGGTACTTGTGTGATTGACATTTTTAACCCTAACAATAACAGATGACTGTAACTTGAAAAATGGCAATTAGAAGAAAATGTAGAACAGATGAGGAGGAAAAGAAAGAGAGAGAGAGTGAAATACACACATCGAGTGAGAGAAAAAGAGAATTCCTCCTTTGAATACAGACGCCTAGATGAATGTGAAGGACACAGAGATTATCCTGTGCTATTGTTCCAGAAAATAACTCAATCATGCTGTTGAAGCCTGGCGGTACACAGCCAAATACGGAGAAGAGCTGTCACCAGCGTGTGTGTATGAGCCCCGCACAGTTTTTTAGGAAACCCCTTTTAAAAATGTGTGTGGTCATATTCGTGCTTCAGAGAAATGACAAGCGAGGCCACATAAACTAAATAAACCTAAATCAAAGAGTTAAAATCACCGCTGTCGGTTTCGCCACCTGATCCGTGCAGAAGTCTGAGCTTCAGAGATGAGAGATATGCTCTGAACGTGTCTAAATAACATCCACTGTTTATGACCACACAGTATATTGTTTACTCTTTTAAGCAGTACACCCGCTCACACCTGCGGCCTCCAGCGCTTACAGCATCAGGGACTCTAGCGTACGGTAATGCATATCAGATGTGTCATTGATACTTTCTGAATTAAATGGACTGGCAAATGTTTCCAAAAGCTGTCTGATGCACCTTGTTGCTGCAGCAAACTAGAAAAGAAACACGTCCTGTTATTTCCTTCCTTAAAATACAACATTTGCTGCTACTCTTGGATCCAGGGTGAAGTCAATGCACCAAAAATACTTTTCCAGTGAGATCCATCCAAACCCTGTTGACATACCGGATGAAACTGTGGATGAAATAATGGGCACAGAGTGTTGTGTGAATGTTTTCGGAGGGAATGTTTGGAATGAGTGTGTGTACAGAATGTACAACAAACAGATTTTGTATGTTTCTGTAGCCTACAGCAAACTGTGAACAGAATTTTGTGTGTTTGAGTATGTGTGTGTGTGTGCACACTTTGTAGCTCTTTTTAAACACTGTAATGCTGATTGGTGTTGAAAGTAGCCCAGCAGAATCAGTTCAGTAAAACACTTCCATTTGGAGGCTCAATCTGTAACACAAACCTTCCTCTCCATGCCTCCATCACTCCATCCTTTCGTGTTTTCCTTAATATGTAAATCTAATCCCTCTACAGCTGCTGCTTGGACATTTAAAATGAGGGGAAAGTACTTTTCTCTACTGTTGATCAAAGTATCAGGCTAACTGCATCTGACCCCCAGGTAGGCAGAATGGATATTTCACCACTTTCTTTCTTGGCAAAATCCCAGTCATCTCGTCAGGGGACTATGTTTCGCTCTCTGCTCTTATTTTTAAAAAGCCATTGCTACTGGCACAATGAGAGCGAAAAGTTTCCATATTTATTTCATTGAGGTAAAATCAGATGAAAGTCATCTTTTTCCTGCCCCTGAAAAAGGAGAGGTACAGCATGTAATTTATGACTTCATTATGTTGGTGTTGCACCACTTTGAGCAGAAAATAATAATATTCTATTAAACTGAACTGATCGGAATAATGATGAAACGCATGCTTCCTCACCACACGCATTCACTATGAAGTGGAATCTGGATCCTTTTTCCCATGAAAAGTGCAAGAGAAAAGCTGTTTCTCATAAAGAGAGACTTCACACAAGAAAAACGTTCGGGAATTGTCATCAGCACTACCAAGCTAGACTGGGTGGCAAGTGTCACCAAATGCCAGTCAAATGGACTTTCCCTGCATCTGCGGACACCGATGAACCGATAAACACACAATGGTGTTTACAAGTGTATTTTGAAGAGAAATGAATGAAGTATATAATTCATTCATTCAAATTTCTTCGCAGTCTGTTTCATATTTCTGAGCCTTCTACAACTTTACCATTGGGCTAAGCAAAGGCTATCTTAGCGTTCAATACCATACAATGAAAATAATACCACTAACAAGTTGTAGTTAGAACTCCCATTTCCATTAAATATTAATAAGTGACAGTAAAATACATTTATAATGCTACCAAATAAACTATTTCAAATACATTTTGTTCTTTTGAACTTTCTATTTTATCAAAGAATCCTGAAAAAAAGTATCACGATTTCTACAAAGATTCAATGTATTCAATGTTGATAATAATAGCAACCCTGGACACCAAATTAGAATATATTAAAATGACTTCTGAAGGATCATGTGGCACTGAAAACAGGAGAAACACCTGCTGAAAATTCAGCTTTGGCATCATAGGAATAAATTACATTTTAAAATGCATTAAAATAGAAAACAGTTATTTGAAATTGTTATAATATTTGACAATATTATTTTGAGCAAATAAAATGCCTTGGTGAGCATAAGAGACTTTTTGCAAAAACATTTAAAAATCTTACCGACCCTTTTATGTGTTTGTTTCAGCAAAAACACATTATACAAATTTAGCTCATTATAGGTTATGCCTTATTCACAAAACTTGATGTTATTTGAGTGCTGCAATTAAAGATTCACCAATACTGTCCATGGAAAGCACCCAAAATAAATGAATACATTGATTAATAATAATAATTTAAGAGAGATACAGTATGTTTTCATTTCCTGTTGATCATTGAATCAACAATATAATAATGGTCAAATAATGGAGAGGAGCATTAGAATTGGTCTTACATCCAGTAGTATATCCAGAATGCAAATACAGAGAATATTATTTGTGTTCTCATCACATAATTGACATTATGTACATACATTAGGATTGACATTATGTACATACATTAGGATATAATTGTCCCATGTATACAGCCATTAACAATGTCCATTTCTGAGTACAGAAAAACAGAAAGTGTGGCTCTGTTTCAAACAGACATTGAGGTCAGCAGTGCTGCTAATCATAAAGATGAGCTGATTCCACTCCAAAAACACAGTAATCCTTTTCGAAATTAGAAATTACCAGCTCTTAGTTCCCCCCATATGAAAACATGGTTAATACTGTCCCATGTGAGTTACATGATAGAAGGAAGAAAAAAAAAAAGAAAAAAAAAAACATAAAATAAAATAAATAAATAAATAAATAAATAAATATAGAGAGAGGAAGGGGGATTTGGTAAAGAAAAAAAAGAGCACAGAGAACAGAAAAGACAGTGAAAAAAAAGGGTATAGAAGGAAAAAGGAAAAAAAAAACAAAGCAAAAGAGGAGAAACTTGGCATCTCAGCCACACACTGTCATGTAGGCAGGCTGACATCATCATTGTAAAATTATGAGGCCGGTTTCATCTTTCCTGCAGATGTGGAGGCCTGATCGCATTCCGTGGGCTTGTGCCACTTTTCATCAACATCCCTCCTTCACCCCTGCCTTGCAAACTCTCTCTCCTTTGAGGACACACCATCAGAGGGTTGTGGGTATGTCTTTGTGTGTTTGGGGGATAAGTTGTTGAAAGAAGTATGTATGGGCACATCACTGAGAAACAAAGAATACAAAAATGGGTGCGTTTGTGTGTATGAAAAAGTGAAAGAGAAACCTGAGGTTAGTACTGATGTGATGGATCTTCCCCAAGGTCTTCCAGTGTGTTGGCATCCCTCAGGGTTCCAGTTCGGGTCCTCTGCACTGTCTCCTGTACAGGGCCTTTAGTCTCTTCTGGTGTCCACTACAGAGGTTTTATTCCCCAGGCCTGGCCCCCAAGCTGCCCCCTGGGCCCCCACCTGGGTCTGATTGGATCCTGCTGCTGCAGAAAGCCTTGATTTACGAGAGCAGAGCGCCAAGCCTTAGACACGCAGCTCTGTGTCGGCAGGAAAGGGAAGTTGTGCATCATACGGTGTGTGTTTTATAGGGGAGAGTCACGCCCTGGCGAAACAGAGAGTGCAGAATCTGACTCCATGATTGACAGGCGTCAAGGTGGCATCTGATACAAGCTGAGGTGCAATGTGTTATACAGTTTTCAGCAAAAGATTACAGGTCAGGCATTTTTCTATCAACAGAATAAAAACAAAATAGATGATATCATTAAGAATTTTTATAGATGAAAGTAACTGCAATTTCTGAACTCTTAGATAAAAATAACCTCCAGTCCAAAAAGAGCATTTTTTACACTAACCTACAAAAACACTTATTTAGCATACATAAGTTAATATTAAGTAACTACATTTTAGACAAAATATTGCCAGTTACTTTGTCTTTTTTTGTTCCGGCAAAAAAAGCCAAAACACTTTTATATGCCACACGTCAATGAGCAATACACAGTCGTTTCGTTCCAGAATGAATAAGTGTTCCTAAACAAATCATCTGAGTGAATGATTTAGTGACTCACTCACAAAACCAGTTTTGTGAATCAGGCTTTGATTATAAATATATATCTAAGTGCACCAAATCATTGTATTTCAGTTCACATGCAAAGGATCTCAAAGGCACAGCAGCACAAAACAGTTTGCTTAATTCTAAGCGTATGAGAAAGGGTGGGAAACAAATGCTCATGAAAAAATAAATGATGACTTTTGTAGCACAGATGCACAAAAACACTTTAGAAATATTATTAATAGACCTCTGAGGAAAAAATTAAACAAATGTTCCATATGACCAATAAATAATCAAATAAACAGAAAAAAACATACATAAACTGCTTGGATATTTATTATGATCTAAAGTTTTATGTTTTACAATTAAGCCAAATTTTAAATCATTATGCCCCTTACATATGAGACCATAATGCACATCCATTCTTTGACTTAAATCAGACTCACAACTGTTTCATTTATAAAGTCCTGTAAACTTTTTTGACAAATTCAGCCACAGGCAGTGTTATGTGGTGGCATACGGGTTTCATCTGATACACTGAGCTGTACAGCATATACTGCTTCAGATCAGAAGCAAATGGGACACACGTCCAGCAGAACCAATCCATTTGGTCAGGCCCTTTCAAATCCATTTCCTACACACATATCCCTCAATTTCAACACATTGTCCATGTGCAACGTCTGAGACAAGGGCTTCTTCAGCACAGCTAAACCTGCATGGATCATCATCCCCATACTTCACCGTGAGTTATGGGCCATGTTCACCTTAACATATTTCAAATATTCCACATGGATCTCAGTACTATGGTATGGCAAATTTAAAATTCATTCAATTTGGTGTGGTATGTTTGAGTCTCCATTGAGAGCTTCAGAAGCACTGACTGATTCAGAGAATTAGCACAAACGTGCGTTCACGTCAAGACCAAGTTATGCATTAAACATATGCATGTGGGCAGTTTTTCCTCTTTCCTGCAATAAAATCAATTAGCCATACATAATAAACTAAAGATTGACACACGATGCAGAAATAAACTTTCCATGTACAGGGACCCCTAAAGTCAAAATTCTTGCCTGCGCTCGAGACACATGTTTCAGTACTTCTCTGAGTGTCAGATAAAGTGTTTGTCTGGAATACTCTTCGGATGACTTACGAGCTCAGCAGTTTCCTTTCCTCCATCAGAGCTGTTGGCAAAGTTTGCCCTATGTTGCTAATCTGAAGCCAGTTTGTCACTTATAACTGCTCAGATTAAGACTTGGTAGGGGAAGTTTGATCCACGCCAGCACGCAGGAACAATGGGCCTTCAAAATTTCCTCCCTCGGTCTCTCTTCCACAGTATTTATGGTGCTCAAATGTGAAGTAATTGGATAGACGGAAGAAATATGATGTGCTCTGTCGATAGAAAGGTACATTGCAATGAGAGCTGTTGGAAAATGTCAGGCTTCTATCGTTTAGCCCGGTGTGATAATGTGTTTCATCATCTGCATTCTGATCCACACATCCTTCATGCGGTAAACCGAAGAACACCCCCATAAGCCCCCCAAAGATTAAGTCAGAGTCAGAGTAAGTCTTAAGTCGAGATGAGTCTAGTGGACATGAACCGTTCTCCAGAGTCAAATTCAAGAATATCATACTGCAATAAGTTCTGGCTCCACGCTTATTTGACTAATTCATAAAACTGCTGGATTCTCAGTAGAGCAGTGTCGGGTTGTGAAGAAGGGCCTGCGTCTTGGGGTTTTCAGTTAAAATTTGGCATTTGCATGCTGCCTAACCATAGGACAGGCCCATCAGTGAGAAAAAAGGAGCAGAATCCACTGCGGTCTTCCCATGGGAGACGGGAAACAAGTTCAAGATTGCGTCGTGAGCGGCGCTCACCTCTCTTCACGAATCACTGCTGTTGTCGTTCAGGTCGTTTCTCAGGAAGCGCTATCCAGATGGGAGATGGAAAATCACCTCTGTTATTATACTCAGCGTCTCTCCATGTTGTTCTCAGTATAAATACCGCTGTGTAAGACTAACACAAATCTTAATAGGAAACTTACCTGTCTAAAAGTTTCGATCCACATATGCAATAAAGAAGTCCTACTTAGTGCTGTCTGCGGTGCTGAAACCTAATATGCATCAATGGCCATTGGCCTCTTTTTGGCCTTAGAGACATGAACACTTTTATTTCACACACACACAAAAAAAACCTCTCTGTATGTCCACTACTAAGGATTGCTTTTATATCTCACACACACAACTGTTCAAAACTTTGAGGTCAGTATCTTTTTTTTAACATCATTTAATCAAAAGTGATAGTATTTGTAATGCTACAAAAGAGTTCAACAAAATGCTGTTATTTTTAACTGTCTATTCATCAAAGTATCCTGAAAAAATATATTACAGTTTCCACAAAAATATTAAACAGCACAATCATTTTTAAAATTGATAATAATAAGACATTTTTTGAGCACCAAATCAGCATACTAGAATGATTTGTGATGTGACACTGAAGACTGCAGTTATGGCTGGTGAAAATTCAGCTTTGCCATCACAGGGATAAATTACAATTAAAAATATATTGAATTAGAAACATTTTAATTGCAATCATACCATTTTCACCATTTTTTAAAATCATTTACTCACCCTCAAGTTGTCTGAAACCTGTATGAGTTTCTTTCTTCTGTTGAATACAAAAGAAGAAATTTTGAAGAATGTTGGTAACCAAATAGTTGACGTAGCCATTGATTCCCATAGTATTTTTTCCACATATATTTTAGAAGTCAATGGCTACTGTCAACTATTTGGTTACCAGCATTCTTCCAAATTTTGTGTTCAAAAAACAAATAATTCCTTCTTTGTGTTTTTCTGGGAGATATCTCACAGGATGACCTTAAACAGAAAAGAAAAAAAAACGTATGCAATTTCAATCAGGTCCAAGAGCAAACACACTCATAATAGAATAAAGCGCCACATGCTCCACCCATGAACAGCACGCCATTGCTTTCCACTCTGAGATGGAGACTAAAGCAGCAGACAGCTGGTGCAGCGGAGCAGGCCACATTCTCCAGCAGATCATTTTCACACGCATGCTTCAGCCTTTACGTTAACTGAGCCCAGCATCTCAGAGCCATGCCAAGAGGGGCCTACCACCTGCAGCGGCCAAGCAAGCGCAGGCATGGCGCACTCTGCAAGATGCTAATCAACGCAAAACAAATGCAAACGTTTTCCACAGAACGTCCGTAGGGATTCTGCGCTGACACCAGCTGGTGATGTAATCGCTATCTGTCCTTTCTCATTCATCACATTTGGAAATGAGTTTAGTAATATTTGCCTACAAAAACTTTTGGGTTTTGTGTAATACCCTTTTTTGTGTGTGTAATAAAGTCCTCAAATATCACAGGGCTGTAGCTCAGAGTATTTCTAAGTAGGACAACAACGATTATTTATATATTTTATAGATTTATCAACCAAATTTTTTCCCCCCCCAATTAGTCTATTAGTCTAATAATTTTTTCAGATAAATCTATTCATTTATTTCTGGTTTGTTGGTTAATCATTTGGTTAACTTACCAAAAAATATCAAATAAAGTTTTATTAAAAAAAAAAAATCATACAAATTATTTCTTGACAAAAAATAAAATAAAATCCCAACATAAAAAAAATAAAAAATAAAATCCGTTTCACAACACAAACAAAAATAAATCAAGACATGCACGTTTAGCAAACAAACTAACTATAAGTTATGTAATTTAAGGTTTTTAAATAAAGTTCAGATGGTCATATACTTTAATTTTAATAATATATATCACAACATAAAAAATATATCACAATGTAAAAAAAAAAAAAAAAAAAATCCCTCAGCCTGACAGGTCTAATAAATTACTTACATAACAGAAAACTGGAGTATTTACTTGGATTCGGGGTAAAATAAAAAATAAAAACACTGCCCGACAGCTCTTTCTTTCCATCTGAACTCTCTTGTGCTTCCTGGGATCTTCCTTCACATTCATTTCCATGCGGCTGCCTGCAGCTGTCCATTCACACAACGTGCAGTCTTGCTAATTTTCCTACAGGGTGTGAGATTGATTGTGAACAGAAGAATGTCCGGTGAATGGAGCATGCTGTCTGTGAGAGTGCTGAGCATGCCTTTGGGGGATGAAGCTTCTGTTTTGGCCAGACAAGTTGTGTTTGTCTCTCCCTAAAGCTTATGGCCCAAAGCCAGAGCAAGGCACCCTAGCACAGTTTGCTGTGTCTAATGAATGCATTTATCTCATTTATTCATATATTCATTAGTTTTGAGACTAGACCTAAGGGTCACAGAGCTGTATTTTCAGGCTGGAAAAGTTTTCAAACATTTCTTTCTTTGAAAAAGGGAAGATCAAGACGGCTATTAGAACTCTTTAGAGTTCAAAAGAGGAGGACTGCATACCTCATGAAAAACAGCACAGTAGAGCCAGCATGTTGCTGAGGGCAATTTCGAGGCCACATTCTCACGGCCTTATTCATTTAAATACAACGTATTTGGACACTTTAGACACACTTAAAAGTATATGAATGTGCATATAATAAAAAATAAGCATTTTAAGCAAAAATAAGTTTGTTAGCCTTCAATAACTCATTCTAAATGAAGACACTTTCTGATTTTCAGACGTTAGTGGAACATGTTCATAGTTAATGTGATGAAGTACTCCAGTGGTTATTCTGGTAGGACACCTGTGTGAACTCAAGAGGAACTGACTTCATACATTCAGTAAAATGGGACCTTGGGACCTGCTGATTAAACGTAATTGTAAAAATGGCTTAGAAAAGAGAAGCTAGTTCTGAGAAAAAGGTCTAGTTTTTTTTTTTTTTTTTTTGAAATCCATATGGTTTGATATTTTATTAATTGAATGCAACAAAGTTCATACATTTTTAAGCATGACGTAAATGGGCCAATGTATGTTTGACATAAATTGTTCATAAACATTTTAGGCATTAAATATACTCATGGAGCTCTTCTAGAGTATAAATTCAGCTCTGTTTGGAATTATGGAGCAGATCTTCAGAAGAGAAGCACAGCGGTATTTCACATGTTTCCCTAGAATGACATAAATCAGCAAACATTTCGCTATGAAACAGTCATAATGAAAACTGGAGGAACGCCTTGAATTTTACCAGTGAATCTTCAGTGTGAGCAGCAGTCAAATTAAGGCCGCATGGGGAAGAAAGGACACCACCTTGATGAAATGGTGAAACTGTATATCCGCAAAAATGTAAAGACTGATGTCAGGTAACACGACCACCTGAGGACTTCTTTGAACAGCTCTACTGAGCGCTAACAAGTGTTCATCAAAAGCCCATGAGCTTGGTTTGGCAGATGGCATGAATCATTACCAGAACTGTCATTCCAAAAATGTCCTCCTTTGTTTTGGTTTCTACCATACTTTTTTTTTTAAACCAACTAACTATCAATATAACATGTTAATTTATTACAATAGATAAAATAATATTAATGATTTAAATAAATAAAATAAAAATCAACACATTTAATCCCATACATTACTACAGGCAACATGCCTCACCAAACCACACTTACCAAGAGTCTCAAGACATAAACATTAAAAAGTTAAAAACAACGCAAAGTAAAAAATGAATAAATAAATAAATAAAATTAAAAAATACTTCCAAATGCAAAGTTTCATCCAAAGATTCAAAAATAGCACAGACAAAAAAATTTGAGTTCATTATTTGTTAATATTAAATATTTAAATTGTTAAGTAATATATTAATTTTAAAAATCTATTAAACTAATTTTACTGGTATCTAAAGCCAATTTTGTTATGTTCAAAGTTTATGGTCTATTCAGTGTCTGCCAATATAATTTTATGTAACTCAATTACCTTATTTTGTTATTTTCACAGAAAAATATTGATAAAATTGATTAATTTTCATATATCAATCAGCATATCATGTAATTAATTCAATACAAAATGTAATTAATTGCATTTTATAGTAAACGTAGCATGAGCTCCTCTACAATCCACTCTTTCAAATTATAGTGTTTCACATTAAAGGGATAGTTCACCCAAAAATGAAAATTTGATATTTATCTGCTTACCCCCAGGGCATCCAAGATGTAGGTGACTTTGTTTCTTCAGTAGAACACAAACAAAGATTTTTAACTCAAACCGTTGCAGTCTGTCATTCATATAATGGAAGTGAATGGCAATCACGGCTTTGAGAGTAAAACAAACATACACAAAAAAAACCAAATTAAACCCTGCAGCTCGTGATGATACATTAATGTGTAAAGACAAGAAACGATCGGTCTGTGCAAGAAACTGAACAGTATTTATATCGCTAACTGTCCTGAGCGCGTTCTCAACAGCCGGCACATGACGCGTCTTCTTCATCTTCTTGCTTTACGGCAGATCGCAGACTTATAAGTGCATTACCGCCACCTATCTCTCAAATGGACCATTGACACCATTGTCAATGGTTCCATTTGAGAGATAGGTTGCTGTAATGCACTTATTAATGCACTTATTAATGCATTTTTGGGTGAACTATCCCTTTAAGCGTTCCCTACCAAACCGCTACCAGCTCTGGAATCCTGGAGTATCAGATTATTTTATTTACAGCGGATGAGTCCTGTGCAACCACAGATCCCTGGCAATTCCTGTGGTAAAATCACATCAACCAGAATTCCCCGATCAGAGGATCACAGAAGCAGACCGCTAGTGCATGGAGCCCCGAACATCAAGGACACATGCGCATTTTAACAGGTAATACGAACTGGAATGCAAATGTAAACTACTGATCAACAAGCAGAAATTATATCTTATTTTTGCAACAGTGTGTTTGTGGGTTTGTGGTGTGATTTAATCCAATCATTGCTTTCTCTTACTTTTTTTTTTTTTTTTTTTGGGAGCAACATCCATCTGAGAGTGTACGACCAAACGGCTTTGTCTTCAGCCAACAGCAATGAAAGATCCAATCAGTCATCTGAGCTTCAGTGAGTAGGGATCTGTAACGAATGAATAGTAAAGACAGACGGAATGTTATAAAAACAAATATAACAGGTATACAGAAAGACGGTTTAGTCCGAGACAGCCGTTGGGGAGATTGGATCAAGATCTCCAAGTAGCCAAAAGTTAAAGTTGATGAAAATGACCGTGGGGATGCTGAGGAGCTCAGCCTCTAAGCACCCACTCCATCTGTCTCATGTTACCACAATTTCTTTAATTGGCCCAATTGAAGCGCAGTCATTGATTGGGGCTATTTGCAGACAGGGCAAACATCTCAATCTCCTCAATTATCTCATTGATTACAATAATGCAGAAAATTGCCCACTGAGAGCTGGACAATAAGTCAAACACCTGGCCAGAGCGTCAAACTCCACCGTTTAGATGCAGAAGTGTCAAACCATGTTGAAGAAATGAAATCCGAACAATTCGTCACTTCTTCTCACGGATTGGAAGAGCTCGTTTCTCGACTTTGCAGGAAACATAATCTGTTTATCTCACTGTGGCATTTTGTTGAGTTTCCAAAGCGATCAGTGCTTGTGTATTCAAATATTTAACGGAAGAATGTTGCTTCGTTTCCATTACAAACAGCTCTGTTTTGAACAGTTACCAGACTGACATTTTTGTACAATTAGAACAGATAGTTTAGTAGAAAAAGGGTGACAGCAAAATGACCCATGTGGTGATCAGTGTATTCATTGGTTGCTAAGCTCGCAGAGGGTCATTGTTTTATTCTATCAGAGATAAACTGCAACCAGATCAGATGGAAGAATTCATTGTTTACATTAGCCGTGCCCTCCTAATCCCCATTACCAGAGAGGAATTCATAAGATGGCTTCCAAGCACAACTCAAAACACATGGATCCGACAAGAGGAGCTCATAAATTAAGAAATTACTTCTTGATTCTTCTCAGAGCTGCTAAACTTAGAAAAGAGGCAGGGCTGTGGGCATGGCTACTGTCATTTCAATATGTTTTATTCAAAACGAGACATGAGGGATGCATTGTTGTCTGGTCTTGTTCAAAATGAAAGAGAACGGAAGAATGTGACCCTTCATCATCTTATGAAATCTGGTCTAAAGCATCGCTTTAACAAAACCAATGTATTTTGTCAAGATTTCCAAAAGAAGCTTAGGCTACAGAAACAGTCACAAAATGTCTTCAAGATGTCCATCAATCCACAACAGAACAACATTGGCTCAACTCATAGGAAAGAAAAATCACAAATGAGATCTCTTTAATACACTGCAAAAGAAAGATTTTCTTATTTAGTATTGTTGTCTTGTTTTCCAGTACAACTATCTAAAATCAAGATACAACAGTAAATGATGTAAGATCTTAAGTCTTGTTTTCGGGAAAAAAGACATAAAAATTAAGTGAGTTTATGCTTAAAACAAGAAAAAAAAATATCTGCCAATGGCCTTAGAAAAATAAACGTAATTTGCAAGGAAAATCACATTATTTTTCCTATGCCATTGACATATGTTTTTTCTTGTTTGAATCAAAACAAATTATTATTGATACATTTTTCAGGAAACAAGACTTAATATCTCACGTCATTTTGCGTCTCATGTAAACGTATCTTGATTTAAGAATGTTTTAATATTTGTAATGGAAACAAAATGAAAATACTAAGAAAAGACCAATGAGATTAAATGCAGAGCAAACAGAATCTTCTCTAGAGTCTTTAGAGTTTCAGAAGAAAACTTAATGCCAAACTCAAACATTTCTCAACATTTTTCGAAACCATATTACTTGTTATCAACGCTTTTTACTCTGAGAGGGCTCCTGAGCACACATGCATGTCATGTGTTGTATGTTACTTTAGTGTGTACATGCATTAACTTTTATCTTTGTGTCTGGTAAAGATTTTAAAGACTCTGGCACATGTCATGTTTTTGCAGGTCATTCATCTGATCATTTGTCATGTGAAGTGATTTAAGTGAAGTTTGAACCAGTTGGTCTTTCCAATCGCAAAGCAAAAGAAGAAAAGTCAGTGTAAATGTTTAAATGTCTTTAAATATAATTGTGTTGCACCAATGCGATCTTAGAACAGAACCGAATTTGGACCCCACTGACTTTCATTGTATGGACGGCATGAGGGTGAGCTCTTTATTTGTTGGGTAAACTATCCTTTTAATGTTTTTAATCTGCCATGAATTTATCACATTGCATTGTAGCCTAGTTGTCCTTACTATTAATCTTGGATAATATATGGCTATGCAACACGCCTATGAATTACACACACAATTTGTTACATCACTTTACTTCCCAAGATGCATTCACTCTCCACCACATCGTGCATGTATTCATAATCGCTGTAATGTGCATGTCACTGTGTTTAGAAACACCTGCACTGGTGATCTCTGCCTGCTGAGTTCTCAATACACAATATGATTGCTCTGAATCTCCCTTTGGATTGTGCTGCATGAAGCAAAGCTCCAGAGACCACACACACACACACACACACACACACACACACATATAGACAGACTAACAGACTGTTCTATTGCTCAGACAGGAAAAGCACACACAGTTTTATGATATTTGTAATGTCAGTCTGACCCCAAACTTCAGCTGCTGCTGCCTGGGAACAAGCAGAGTGAGCCAGAGTTCACCACAGGTCAGAACAACTGCGCTGACACTCCTTAACATGCAATAACAAACCAAGACAAAGCAGCAATTAGCTGTGGTTACAAAATGAGAGAAATCATCACAACAGAATTGAGTTATATGTTGCAGAAAATAATTTTTATGATGATGTTTTAATTTTTATCTAATAATAATAATGTTTGATATTTTGTGTTTTTCTTTTTTTTTTGGAAATACACTCCCATTAAGTTTTACGATTTCAAAAAAAGACTTTTATGCTAACAAAATCTACTTCAAAATCTACTTCAAAATCTACTAATTCACTGTGAGTTTCTGAAATACAAGAAAATCAAATAAAGTTTGTTCAAAATACCTCATGCCCTGTAAGCTATTCTCAAACTGAATTACCTTTCATGCTTTAAGGGTCTCTTGCTCAGCAAAGGCTTTTGTTTTTGCTGAATGACATTCATTCTCATTTCTGTAAAAGAGTTATTCGCATACATTGCCACATTAGGGATTTAGGTAGAGAGGTTTTCAGTCTTGCCACCGTTGGGTACAAGTTCAAAACGTGAAATTCTCAACTATTCAAATCAGTAAAGAGCATCTGGATTGACAGACGAACCCCAATACTTTGTTGTTTACAAACACATGTGCAAATTCACCACAGAACAATATGGGAATATTTTTGTTACCTGAAGGCAACATGGGATGCACAACCCTTTAACATAATGATAATGAATTTAATTTAAATTTCAGTATATGGATTTTTCTCCAGGCCAAACATTTGTGATGGCAGACTTTGCATAATACTTAATGTTGCCTACATAGCCGTGGGAACATATTTTATCTGGGGGGTGCTGGGGGTGGGGCTTGATGTTGCAGGGTGGGGCCATGGTGGGGGATTTTTGACAAAATCCTAATTTTAAACAGCCCAAACTCAAAACAAAAATTAACATACAAATGAAGACTATTTATATGCGAACCAATATATATTTGTGCTTTTGTGATTTTAGTTCAATAATTTTTTCTTTAATATTTCTATTATTTAAGGGGATTTTACTAAATATTATCAACGCTGATAAGCAAAAGTTTTGGTCAGTGCACTTTGGTGAATTCTCTCAGAAACAACAAAGTGCAGATGTACATGTGATGTAGCCTAAATAAGAGACTTATAGCTTTTTTAGAGTGCTTACACTCACGCTAGACTGAATTCAGTGATATTCTTTGATAATGTAAATGTTCTTTGCTCGCTGTATAATTTGTTCATTGTTTGAATAATCGAGGACATGCAGCATTATAATTAAACTTAAAATTTATTTTTATTAAACGTGATTAGGTTAAATACAAATTCAGTCTTATTGAAATATTTTTCACATAATATGGTAGCCTACTTGCCTAAAACGTTATGATGTGCGTAGTTAATAGATTACATTAGGTTACAGTGGTTTGAGTGCGTTTGACCACAGACTAGAGCGCAATTAAAGAGCTGTGCTTATGTGATTGCTGGGGGCCGTCTTGAGAAGCGAGAAAATGGCTCATAAAAGTGAGGGGGAGAAGTAGGGATGCACGCAAGTAAAATACAACCGCACTAGGCTATATTTCTGGTCAGTTTAATAAATAATTAATCACAAAACTATCACAAAAATTAAGTATCTTGGGGATGATCGAGGGGCACAAGGAAAATGTCAGACCCTGCCCTGCAGCGGGGGGTGCTGCAGCACCCTCAGCACCCCTAGTTCCCATGGCCATGGTAGCCTAAGTCTAAGTCTGTGATTCTAAGGCAAAGGGTTTCATGAAGGGCCCAGTGCTGCGTATATTAGGATAATGGTTCTGAACTGGTGGGTGGCAACCTGAAAGTGGGTCGCAGGTCTGATCGCTAACAAGGAAAAAACATTGTTAAATGCAAGTCATAAAACGCAACCAACCATATAATAAGGAAATGATACGATAAGTAGGCAAAATAAATAAACCTTTAAGAGGGAGAAGAACATTTTCCACATTTTTTGTTATTGACATCAAAAGCTGTGTGTGGATCCAATCAAATCCTACGGTATTTTGCCGCAAATTCATTCAGCCAGTTAAATTAGGCAGATGCTATCATGAAAAGCTTGTATAATGTGTCCTGATGCTCAGAAACTGTGAACAAAACTATGAAACAATAATAAACATGGTTTGTGATGACAGCAGTTATTACTGGCAGCCAAAAGCATGACACCATTGAAATTCAAGAGACATCTAGAAACCAAAATGGTCAATTCTGATATTCAGCATATGTCATGTTAAAATTTAGCATACTCTTGTGCCCAAGCAGTTCATGGTAATATTAATATTTTTTTTTACTTAAGCATAAAACTGTGTGAATATGTGCTCACACATCACAGTTACATACAATTCCTTCCTCCCTCTGTCTTTCTCTTTCTTGCTTTCACCCTGTATCTTTCCTTCCAAATCTCTAGCTCATCTTCTGTTTGCGTGTGTAGGCATGGCTGTTCTTTCCTCTATGTCGGTTAGGTGCGTGCTGTTCTCTCTCTGAAGTGAAATAATGGGAGAGGATTTACACAAGCTCGTCTTGCTATTAATTAGTGAGCTCATTTATTTTGGAGATGGGAGGAATAACAGGCCTTCCACTTCGGCTTAAATTTACTGCACTCGCTTGCTATGTGACGCTCAGAAATCTGAATGAAATCCAGGTCCGGCTTTCAGCTTTCTGGGCCTGCTGTAACACAGAAGGAATTAAGGCAAAAATGTGATCTGTTGGTCTTGGCAATATCAACTGTTCCTAAATCAAAGAATGTGTCTATTTTTCATTTAGACCAGGTGTAAACGTCCAGAACATGAAGATTCAACCCTACACACACCAAGGTTGGGCCAATATTAATTGCTGTGTTAGATAACTCACAAGGTAGATAAATTACAACTGCAAACGCAAAATTAGGAAGTACTGTTCTCCTTGGAAAACGGCCATGAGAAGTGTCATCTGCATTTCCAAATGAGTTTAAAAACTTTTGGGAGGAGTATGTTCATCTAATCCTGTCAATCACTTACTGCTTTGGGGACTTGGTCACCCTGTCATAGTTTATTTTGAGATTATGACTGGCAGACTGTAACTGATTATTGAATGGCTACTCTTCAAATAAATAAATACGTAGACATGAAATATTGAGTCGAAGTTATTTTATCATAACTTTTACCTGTATATTATCTAAATCTGTTAAAGGGGTGGTTTACTGTTTTTTTCTAGGCTTGATTATGTTTATGGGGTGCAGACTAACATGTGTTAATTTTTCGTTTAAAAAAAACCGCATTATTTTTCACATAATTTTCCTTTATTCCACACCACTCTGTCCCTTCTCCGAGAAACGTGCTGATCATTTCCTGCTTTTATGAATCCCCTCCCTCAGAAATACGTGATGGGCTCAGATTGGTTAGCTGGCCCAGTTGTGATTCGCTAAACCGCCTCTGGTGCACGTCTGCACGTCACGCCCCTCACCTCAGCGGCATGTGCTCCGGTTGTATTGTAAACAATGACGTCATCTATATTGCTTATCAGTTTGAGCCCGATTGAGACGCAGAGGATATTAGTGAAGAGGAACGCGCAGAACAAAAAACGCATTATTTTTCACATAATTTACCTTTATTCCACACCTCTCTGTCCCTTCTCCTCTGAACGCGCTGATCATTTCCTGCTTTTATGAATCCCCTCCCTCAGAAATACGTGATGGGCTCAGATTGGTTAGCTGGCCCAGTTGTGATTCGCTAAACCGCCTCTGGTGCACGTCTGCACGTCACGCCCCTCACCTCAGCGGCATGTGCTCCGGTTGTATTGTAAACAATGACGTCATCTATATTGCTTATCAGTTTGAGCCCGATTGAGACGCAGAGGATATTAGTGAAGAGGAACGCGCAGAACCTGTGCAAGCACGGCTCTTAATGGTATGTTTATTGATTGTTGTTGTCTCATACTTTTAGATACGCTGTTATTTGTAAATGCTACTGCTTCTGTTAGCTGTTAATATACGATTTTATTTAAAGCTGATTAAAGGTTTAATACAGTATGAACCCGGGAAGTAACTCGTTGTAGTCCCTACGAGCCGTTTTTGTAGGCATTAAACTGCCAGAATTTTAAAAGACGATATCTCCGTTTGCATTGAACTTTCAGCACCGCAACTTTGCAGATATTGTTTATGCTCAAACAGCAACATTACACACTAACTAAAAAAAGTGAAATCGCAATCAACCACCCCTTTAAGAAAAAAAAAACACTAAAGAAGGACAAAACAATCAGCATAGAAAAAATATGAATAACGCAACATATTACAATCATATTAATACTGAAGTCCCCTTATGTTATTTTCACTGCAAATGATAACTTTGATGCAAGAAGGCACCAGTTGCGTTTACGTTTTCTCTCTAGAGACTGCAAGTCTGCAGTGTGAGATGAGCGATATGAAAGTGGCAACATAAATCATTGTGAATGGACGATGGAGAAGAAGCGCAGAAATCCATTCAGTTTTGTAAACGTGGTTTGACAACCAGTGCTAAGATTTGCGGGGTGGTACCCTATACTTCATACTCAGATGGAGAGTTCACGATGTTCTTTCCTCTAATTTATCAGTGTTATCTCTCTGTTCCTTTCAGATAAACGATGCTTATTAAGCGTCTTGCCTCACTCTCTGTGGCTTCTTGGATGTCCTTTTTATGCACTTTTGGATGCTAGTTTTGTAATAGTTATATTTTATTTACGTGAAAATGTGAATGCTCTGGATGGAGCACAGTCTAGAGTCACATTTAAAGAAAATTCTTCAATCTTCCTTTTTAATGAGAGGGGCACAGATGTTTCTTTTGTGACAGTACACCAAGAGAAATCGCCATGAATGCTGGTACGAAAAAGGAAGATGGCACACAATATAAACAAATAGATACACAAACAAGAAAAGAGCAGGAGAAGAAAAGAGTCACCGAGAGAAAGAGAGAGAGTCAGGGAGGTGGGCTGTTTTTGGATACATTTGTTTAATGTGTGGATGCGACACAGCATTGGAATGCATTGGACCAGAATACAGTTCTCCAGGGTTCGGCCGTAACACAGGAATGTTTCGGAGCATAGCTGCACTCATCCGTCAGCGTTGCAAGCCCACCCGCCTCCCCCCATCTACATTAGCTGCTACTTATTGCACTGGCATTAGGAGAAAACTGGAGAACACAGCTAATAAATTACTTTGCTTTCAATTATTTTCCCTCCCATATTTCAGCCCAAGGCATGTAAAGTAAACAGTGTGAGAGCGAGAGGGGGAGAGAAAGAGGTTTTCTTAAATCGACCCCAGTAGCTGAGAGCCTCAGTGCAGTTGAGCTTGTAAGAGTTTATATGGCGGTGCTGCATACTGTCACTTTTATGAGTGTCTGTAGTCCATGAATTCTGCTCTAATGTAAACCCATAAACTCCCAGCACTCACGGTGGAGAGAACAGAACAGAACAAAAAAAAACAAAAAAACAGTCCGTTCAGGAAATATGCGCTTATTGAGTTTCATAAAATTCAAAAACTTTTGTTTGTGCTTTTAAGTTTTACATCTGAGGGGGAAGACAATGAAAAATTAATTAATAAAGCAGACAAAGCAAATGCTCTGAGTGCATTTTTATATCCTCTGCTCCCTCTGATATTTAATTGTGGATGAGGAAACGTAGGGAATGTAATCTGATCTCAGGTCAGGGCTTTTGGGCCGCAGCCTCCCATTACAGTGGACGTTCCCACCGTAAAGCTGCTCGAACCTCTGCTCAATTGCACAATAATCATCCCTCAAATATTCACTAATCTTTCAGATTAAACACAAAGCAATTCTTCTCTCTTTCTTTTCCATGTCCCTTTTTCTAGTCAGACCAGAAGGAATGCCTGAAAGTCTTCTATAGCTTAATAAATTCACTCCTCACACATTTGGACATGAAACTCAAAACCCGTAGCGCGGCCTTCAGTATAGGATACCCTACGCGATTCAACAGCTCTACAATTATATCAGAGGGAAGAGAAAATAAAGAGCTCTGTGTGGAAGAATATCCATGAACAGTAAAATTCCCGTCTGTTTGAGTTTAAAACATTTTAGTGATTATGAAAGCAGACAGACTGATGGCTTTAGGAAACGGAAAAAGTATTTACATATATAATCCAGTGACATGTATATACAGTGCCAAATACAGTTAGGTTAAATGTATATACATTTATTGTTACGCCACACCTAAAAAAATACACTACCATTTTAAATTGACCAAAAGTAATAGTAAAGACATTCATAATTTTACAGAAGATTTCTATTTTAAATGAATGCTGTTCTTTTGAAATTTATATTCAAAGAAAACAACATAGCACGGTCTTCATAAAAATATTAATCATCACAACCGTTTTCAACACTGATAGTAATAAGAAATGTTTCTTGAGTACCAAATCATGATATCAGAATGATTTATGAAGGATCACGAGACACTGAAGATTGGAGTAATGGCTGCTTGAAATTCATCACAGGAATGAATTACATTTTAAAATTAATTAAAAAGTAATACAAATATACAATTTTCAATTGTAATAATATTTCACAATATTACTGCTTTACTGGTTTTTTAATCAAATAAATGCAGCCTTGGTGAGCACAACAGACTTCTTTCAAAAATATTTAAATATCTTTCTGACCTCAAACTTTAGAACGGTAGTGTATATTAATTGCGTTATTTAACAAAATATGTGCCATTTATTGCAAAGAAATATAGCAACGTTTTCAAGAAAAAAATTTGAGAAAATATAATTTTTTTTAGATCTTAAATTTTAAAAGAAAAAAACATATTTGGGCACTTTATTCTGCATTTAAAAATGTATAAATGGAGCTGCATTATAGATAACAAAATTGCAGTCCAAATAAGAGGATTTAAAGAAATATAGCAAAAGCATAATTTTGCAAAAAAAAATAAAAAATTAAAAAATTAAAAATATATATACATTTTTAAAAAATTATTATAATTATAATTCATTATAAATTTAATTCAAATCAATTCAAATCATGAATTCAAATCAATTTGGACACTTTCTGGTTATCAAACTACAGTTTCATCCCGAATGATTTACTACACAGGACTGTGTACTTTTTTTGTACATCACTACACATTAATTATACTAAAATGGCTTTAAATGAAGAAAGAAAGAAAGAAAGAAAGAAAGTTCTGAGAAAAGATCTTTGCATCATTTAGGTAAAACTAGGTTTGTTATATTTGTATCTAATGCAATGTCATTCACACATTTTTAAGTTTGATTAAGTGCCCAAATACATTGAGAGGCCTTTATGTACAGTACTACACTGGTATTATGGACATCACGGTGTAGACTTTATTACTATCAGGTGGTGCTTTTGTAGAAACAACTAGAACCAATAACGTAAGGGTCCTGTGGTGTAATAAATTGAAATGAAGGATCACAGCAACTTCTGGGGCTTTACACATACTGGCAAAAAGTTCCCCCACACCCCACTGCCTTGCTCTCTAATTTTAAACATATTCCACTCCTGTGTCATTACTCAATGTTTCTGAGTTTGGAGTTTGCCACTTCCCTCAGATAACTGATACCGATCTCCTGCACATGGGACCTGTTTACACTGGCGCAGCTGATGGATCCTGTGCAGCCAAAGCACCTGCATACACACACACACAAATACATACACATGCTCTGAAAGTATTCTCATGTACACCATTAAAGGTTTCATATTGTGTGTGTGTGTGTGTGTGTGTGTGTGTGTGTTCACGCCCTGACATCAATCTGGCTACTGGCTGAGTCTGTACAGATGGGACTGATTACTACACACACTCTCCACAGGTAGAACACACTCTACATCAAACACCAGCAGAACATACACGCATATATACATATGCACCGAGCGCACTACATCACACGGAACGACACACATATTATATGCTCTTTATCAAACTTTAAAGCATGCCAGCACACTTGCACACATACGCAGATATTTTCATTGTGCTTTCTCCTTTAAAGAAGGAAAATGTGAGGTTTTCTTTTAGAAAGAGAATTAGGCTAGGTCCTCCAGTAAATATTTATTTAAAAATTATATTTAAAAAAACTTTGCTGAAAAAAAAATTATCTTCTACATGCCTACTTCTGCCCTCTGATTGATAGTTCATACTTTTTTAGCAAGTAAAAGGCCTTTTAGTCTAAAAATGCCCACCTTTAGGTATTTTTCCTGTGAAATCTTTAATGATTTTTATAAAGTATAAATACCTTTAGTAATGTAAAAATACCTTTTATACTAACAGTAATATTACTGATGATTAGTAATATTTACAGGACTGAAGCAACTTAAACCTAACTTGATTATCCATACATCATTTAGGGCGGTGCTTTACTGTTTTCTAATGCATAAAACCATACCAAACTCCCCGTTTCTCATCTGGTAACTGGATGCATAAGAGCATCCAAACAGCATGATTTACAAGCACTGTTATTGCAAGCAGTATAATAATTTATTATTCTCTGCATGCATGCCAAGATACTCTCACAAACACACACACACACACACACACACACACACACCAGGCCTTTGATGATTGAGCCTTACACTTTTTGGGGTGATATGGGGTAGTGGTTACAGATCTAGGTTGGTAACTGGTTCCAGGTTCAAACCTGGTAAGAACTAGCCATGAACTAGCACTGGTGGAACTTTCATTGAGCAAAACTGTGGATGAAGTATAGATCAGTCATTATTAGACAAATAATAAACATATAAACAATATATGATATCTGTAAATAAATCATTAATCTAACACAGGGATACCAGCCTTACAATTAATTATGATCATTAAAGGAAACCTAAATTATTTTTTATAGAAAGTTTGCAGCAGTGATTTATGGCAGAGTTGACTTTCATCTTCAAAATATTTACCCAACAAAAAGCTGGAGAAAGTACTTAGATATAACCACATCCAAATAAACTAATATTTATATCAATTAGTTAAATTATTATTAGTAGTACTAGGATTATAAATGGATTTTACCAAACAAGTCCAGTGGAGAAACAGAAATACAATCTCTATTTCAAAATATTATCCCTCATGCTTTTTTTTTTATTACTTTAAACTGTCACGTTCAACAGAACTAAAGAAAACAGAGTGAACGAAGGATTGAAAGGGGAAATGGGAGAACATTCTGTGAGAACTCAGCACTCCTGTCAGAGCGAGATTGTTAGGGTTTGTCTTATCCTTTTCTAAGCGCAAACATTTTACACACCTAATTGCTGTCTGAGGTCTGTTGAAGTAACTTTCAGTCTTGTCTGTCCTTCCAAACAAACCATTGAGAGCTTACATGCATCTTTTCTTTATGCTGCTTTCTATAACTCTTGTGTTCTCCCAAAGGGAACTACATTACAAAGTATTGCATATATAGTGTATTTTACTATATAGTCTGCTTATAGCAAACTGACTTTAAAGATGCAGTGAGAAGCTCAGCTCTATTTAACTGATTCAAACATCATGAAAGGTCCTTTTAGAACACTTTTTCTCTGATATTTTCCTCGACATAATGTTTCTGATTTACTGACACATTAAATCCAATTTACTTTGAATCCCCACACCAACACACATATGTGTGTTTCTAATGAGGTCTCATGATATCTAGCAATTTCCAATTTCAGACAACCTCCATGAAGCATTTTTCGTCATTTCACAAGGGCCTCGGTACAATTGATGCGAACACCAATTTAATAAAACATCATTTAAAACGATGGATCTCGGGTTACTTTGAAACCCTGCCAACGTGACAAAGTAAAAGAGGAAGGAAAAGAGAAAACGAGAGAGAGATGTTTGTAATGTCTCAATAAAACTTATGTTCAGAGTTTAAAAGTCCCCTGTGCTTGTAGGTCATTTTGCTAAATAAAAGCAAAGAGGAAGAGAGAGTTTTCAATAGTACATAGGAGAATTCTCACATTTCGTGAGCTCACAGACATGCTACTCTGAGCAACGGAACTTAAACAAATCTGTGAAAAATCTATTCATTGAGCTTCGAATATGTATTTCACATGTCTGTTAATCCCACCAGCCTACAACACAACACCTGAAAGAACAGTCGTCAAACCAACCGCAACTAATTTATTTAGCACTTGCTCTCTAAAACCGTGTCCTAACCAGGTGCAGTGCGATAAAGAGACAAAAGCTATTTCATCTTCTAAGTAAATCAGTTTTGTTGACCGCCTGATTTTTAATTCTGCAAGGTTGAACCGGACGCCTCTCAACACTGAAATCTATTAGGTCCAAAATCCTACCTTGATTAAATTAATAGTTTTCTTTAGAACATATTTTGAAGGATGTACCTAAACAGTTTTGGTTAACAATGACTTCCAAAAAACACTGAGACCTTTCTAAAAATTACTTTCTTTATGTTCCACAGAAGAAAGGAGGTCATACGGGTTTGTAATTACATGAGAGTGAGAAAATGATTACAGAATTTTCATTTTTGGATGAATTATCTTTTTAATGTTTTTGATCTGACATCAATCTCTCACGTTGCAATTCACCCAGATGTTCTTACTATTAATTGTGAATAACAGGCAATGTAGCGCTAACCAACCTGTTAATGGTTTTCTGTGTGTCATGAAGATGTTGGAGCCATTCAGGTTTGTTATAAAAATACATTGGATGGCTATCGCAGGTCTCACCCACAGCAGAGATTTTTAGAGGCAATTACACTGTCATAATATCAGAACGAAAATAATATTAAGTGGAGAAACAAATCTGCTGAAATGCAGCAGCCAAACCTCATTGCTAAATCAAATGTGCTGAGAGAGTACTGGGTCTCATCAGATCTCGCTCAGTGTTTACAGTGCTACAAGGCACCAAACGCCAAAATGCTCAGTACTTTTACCACAAAGACCCTGACAGATTTAAACCGGACCTCACATCTTTAGAAGGTCAAAGGCCAAATACTGTAAAATCATTTTTTACACAGCTTAAAACATGTCTCAGTCAAACCGGTCAGGTTTCGCTCCCGGCTAACGATGCAAATACTAACGTTTTGAAGTTGTGACATCTGGAAAACATCAAGTCCTCAAGCCGCTCCTCAAAGGTAGGACTAATTTTAATTATACAAATTTGTGAACCTTTGCTCTAATGTTCATGTTATTGTTGTCCGCTTTGTTTAACTTTCGCCGCTTATATCGCCCTGCCATCAGTGCAGTGAACCCACAGGGTGGCAGAGCATCCGTCTGTAGATCTTAAATCATCAGCAGATTAAAGAGCGAGCCGATCGGTATAAACCCTGACTCTGGCAAAACACACTGGATTGTGGGACTCTGGGGTGAGAGCAGTGGATTTGCTGTGTTTTCCCAAGCACAGCTGAAAGGCTCATCAACAGCTCCCTGACGGTCTTAAGAAAAGCGTGTACGCACACACACACACACACACAGATACATGTCTGGTCAGCTATCCTTGTGGGGACTCTCCATAGGCGTAATGGTTTTTCTACTGTACAGACCGTATTTTCTATTGCCCTACACCAACCCTACCCCTCACAGGAGACTTTCTGCATTTTTAGATTTTCAAAAAACTTAATTCTGTGTGATTTATTAGCTTGTTTACCCGTGGGGACCTCAATTTAGGTCCCCACCGTGACACGAGTCCCCATGAGTCTGTGTGTATTCAGGTTTAAGTCCCCACCAGAATAGAAAAACAGGTACACACACACACACACACACACACTCTTGGCGTTCTAAAGTGGAAGGTCCCACCAGATCTACCAACCCATTCCCAGATTCAAACATACTCTATATAGAGACACATTCTCTCTCAGTTTCAAAATAGACCAATAAGAAACCAGAATTCCCTTGAGGCTCTGTGGGTGGGCAGAACAGAAGTTGTAAAATGTTTCTGACCTTTATATGCGCAGAGACATATTTATTTTTCTATATTTTTGAGTGTGTGGAAGAAGGGTTAATGGTTTTCATAATCTTAACTCTGCTCTCTGACCCTTATTTGCACTGGATTAAGGAAACTGTATAGATGAATGGAGAGACCACTTTGGAGTCTGGGTCATAGACCTTGAAAGTCAATTCGAAAACTCGTATTTTTGTCATAATTATATGACATTTCAGTTACAAAACACTTCCCCCCAAATCTAAGCCAAACATTTTGATCATTATGATCAAAGATGATTTGTGTGGATGAATGTAGGCCAAAAGCATTTACTCTTGAAATGAGACGTTTCACGAAACATTTATGAACATAATTTGCATAAATCAGAAACTGGGAGTGTTTTGTTGAAAGCATCAGCTGTTTAATTTATCAATGTGCTGCTTGGTTCCTCCCCTCCGCTTTGCCTAAGATCTGATAACACTGTTATTTTACGGCTTTATTGAAATGTTTTGCATTCAGCCATACTCGTTCTCTGGCCAGAACATTCCCTCAGCTCACACGGCGCGTGACCCGTGCTGACACTTCTGCTCAGCCGTGATAAAAACATTTATCACTGGCCATACAGGGGTCAGAAGAGCGACTGAAGGGTGTTACACATCTATCCTTCGAGCTCCCTCTCTCACTTGCTCTCGTTATCCCTCCCTCTCTCGCAGTCTTTCAAGCTGGACATGAGGGAAAGAGACCTCAGCCGAAGAGAATTTGTTTTCATGAAGTCCTGCGGATATTTTTTTAAAAGGTCAAATGCTCCAACTGATGTTTTTCCTGTTGCACAGATAGAAGATGAAACATCGAGCAAGAGAACGAGAGAGGGATGCTGACATACTGATGCAAAAATGAAGAACAGACTTGTTGAATAGGAGAACGACTCTGCACTCTAAAAAAAGACAGTTCTTTAAAGGTTCTTTACATGCAGTAATGTTTTTTTTTTTT
>NW_015643185.1:584628-585989 GCF_001515625.1 Sinocyclocheilus rhinocerous | reverse complement strand
ATAAGTGTGTGCAGCTCTGCTAAGCTGTGGAAACATCTCTCCTCTTCTCCCCTAAGTAAGTAAAAGAGACAATAAATTTGTAAATCATATTGTTAGATTTTTTTAAAATTATTACTTGGGTTTAACATACCCAGTCAGAAAAAAAAAATATTAAAACTATCCCATGACTTTATATCACTTTTTTTCTTTTAAGATTTTGAAGGGTTCACATACTGTTCATTTTTGCTTTTGGCCTTCATAAACATAATTGTTTTTACATAAACACATGGACACACTGTAACTCTAAACTCAATTGTGTATTTCAGATGTATCACATATCACAACCTCATCATCTGCAGAGAAAAATCGCTACTTAATCACACCAAAATGATAGACTTTAAGGCATCATGTGGTTGGATTGTGATTGTTTCACTGAAAGTTGGTCTTCATCACATCTATTTTTTGTTCTTATTTTGTGTTTTACTTCTTTATGTATTTATTCATGCTCAATGTCAATTGTCATTCATTAATGTATTCAGATAACTGCTGTTAAGAGCACTGACAATTTTGCATGTCAGTAAAAACATACTTAATTCACACAACATGCTGCTGTTGTGGTTATTGTTGTTGTTGTTTTAATGTAAAACCCTAACCGAAGCTACACTCTAAGATGCCTCATTACTGATTTTCTGGAGCTCAGCCACCCAACTACACAGACTGTCAGCACACTCTCAACAGGTAAATATTTTATTTCTTAAAATGTCTATAAATTATAACTTTCAAATGCTAATTTGTTTCCTATGTCTTTTCTATTTTTAGTTTAAGAACATGTAAGTGTGACCAGCTCTATTCAGTTAAGGATACTCTCCTCTTCTTCACTAAGTAAGTAACAAAGATATTGAATTTTTGGTCCATTTTGTTTATGCATAAACATACCCAGCTATCCCTTGACTTTATATTACATTTTTCTTTTAACATTGTGAAGTGCTCACATACTACTTTTGGCCTTATAAACAATTGTTTTCACATAAACAAATGAAAGGAGACAAACTGTATATCTAAACTCAATTGTGCATTTCAGATGCTGTCACATCCTACAAACTCATCATCTGCAGAGAGAAACTGCCATTCAATCACACCAAAATACAGATAATGATTAACTTCATAGATTCATAGAGGCATCATAGAGGATTGTGAAGATATTTCACTGGAGCTTGGTCTTCAATACACTATTTTATGTTATATTTTGTTTTACTTCTTTAAGCATTTATTTATGTTCAATGTCCATTGTCATTCATTAATGTATTCTGCTATTAACTGTTGTTAGAACACTGTCATTTTTGCTACAATTTCACGTCATAAAAAAAAATTACCTAATTGAC
>NW_015643185.1:578606-584230 GCF_001515625.1 Sinocyclocheilus rhinocerous | reverse complement strand
CCATCCATCTGCAGAGAGAAACTGCCATTCAATCACACCAAAATACAGATAATGATTAACTTAAAGGCATCATAGAGGATTGTGAAGATATTTCACTGGAGCTTGGTCTTCAGTACACTATTTTATGTTCTATTTTGTTTGATTTCTTTAAGAATTTATTTATGTTCAATGTCCATTGTCATTTATTAATGTATTCTGTTATTAACTGTTGTTAGAACACTGTCATTTTTGCTACAATTTCACGTCATAAAAAAAAATTACCTAATTGACACGTTGTTGTTGTTGTTGATTTTATGTAAAACCCTAATAGACACTTCAAGATATTATAAGACCAGGCAGATAGAGGGGTAAAAACAAATTAATAAATAATGTATACAAATAATACTAATATTAATGATACTAACATACTAATATTAATGAAAAACTATCATTAAAAAGGTTATTTATAACACCAATAAGGTCCTATATAGCATTTTCAAAGCATGGTTCTATATGGAATCCTATAAAAAAGGTTTTATTTAGCACTAAAAAGGGTTCTGCTATTGTTACAAGCCGAAGAACCCTTTTCTGGTACTGTTTAGAACCATTTTTCTTAAGAGTGTGGCCAGTAGAAAAACTCTTACAAACTTTACTAAGTGCATTTTGGTAACTACATGTAAAAAATGACACAGGACCACTACATTTAGCCATTTAAAAAAAAACTTGTTTATCTAATATAGGAAAAATTAGCAGGATAACACTCTGAATGGCCTTCACTTGTTTTTGGTTCCTTGCATGAATCTGACAGACTCAATAACGTCAATAAAACTGATTTCAGTTATAGAAACACAAAAATACACACAAAATTAGTTTACTGGTCATATATGAGTGCCAGCAGCTCTTGGGAAGTGCAATTTTGGACTGAGTGACTTAGATTATGTAATTAGTGGTTAAAATTGTCATCAAAGTTGTCATTGTCATTCACCAGTAGTTCCTATGTACTATAAAACATGAGAGTCTGTTATATGGTGCTACTTGAATTATTTAAAAAAAAAAGTATTATGTGTTTTGTAAATGTTGGCACAAAGAAACATAGAGATTCCATAAAATGTGAGGTTGGAGGACAAAAATAACTAAATTTTCTTCATGAATTTATGTTTGCTCAAACAAGTCCTTCTGTGGAAAGGGCTAAAGACATTATGTAACAATCAAATCAAAACACTCCATAACTTTATTCATGCTTAATCGATGTTCTAATGTTGGCTTTAACTCAGGGGTATGAAACCCAATAGGATGGGATTAGGATAAGAGCATAGGGCTCATAAATTCAACCACAGGGTGTATGTTTGGAATTATTTAACAAAGACTTATTAAATGCAGATACTGGTGAAACGGGTCAAACCTAGTGCCTTCTGTTCACACCCTCTTTGGGAAAGTGGTTGACGTGTCCTTAAAGAGAAAGTGGACTAACAAACATCTGACCCGTATTCATCTAGGATTTGAAGACTAAACCTGTACATATTCATTGCGAACATCGTCAACAGCAGCTGTAACACTTCCTATAAATGCATAATCATTTCTTCCATAAATACCATCCGGCATGTGTCATCATCAAGAGGTCTGTCAAAAGATGATCCTTCCTAAGTCTAAACATGGCCTTTTACCCGTAAAGTATTAGAAGCGCCTCTGAGCTCTTTCAATCATCTCAATCACCTCCAAAGCCATCTGAGCTAAAAACACAGTAGTTTCACGTAACCACGAGAGGTTCAGAGAAGCTACACCTCTGTTCTTCATTAGCCATTAAAAGCCTGTTGTTTTTGTAGAGGGAATAAGTGACCTAAAGGGGCATCGTTATGGCTTTGTGGTTTCAGTTTGAACGTAAAGCCGTTCTGGATTACCTCCCCGAGAAGCACCAAGCCCCATTCCATCCAGCTGACTCACAACCCAGCCCTATACATCTCTCCAGCTCTCTTTCACTAATATATGAACAGCTGTGATTGCTTTTATTAGAAGCTAATGCATGGGTTTCTTCCTGATTTTTGAATGCTAGTGAGACTGTTAAGAGCATTACTGAATAAAACGAAACTGGAAATGACTATAAAGGACAAAATAATGTGACCACAATTAAATAAAGCATCAATATAAATTTTAAAGCAGCACAACAGACGTTTTGCTTTAAAACACTGAAATTTTGTTGCTGAGATAGTATGTTGTCGGAGAAACGAGGCTGGATTCAGATGCGGGTACAACAGAGGCTTTATTGAACAGAGAAATCACCGCGGGCAATGAGTGCCTTCGCGGACAGTCAGTGTGGACGTGGAACTCCCAACCACCCAGATGGGGGGAAAGCAGCTTGCTAATCCGAGCGAGAGGCTGAGCAGCCCAACAACGAGACCGCAGAGTCCCAGGGTAGGCGGATGCCGGAGGACGCCCACGGGTTCCTGCACGCACAGAGAGGTGCGGGAGATACAACAAACAGCTACGAGCACTGGAGCCTGGACGAGACAAGACAGGGCAGGTAAACGATACTAACATAGACAGTCAGAGCAAGGGAATAATCACAACAATCTGACAAAAGGCAGAGAAACACGAGGAGCTATAAGGAGAAGCTAATGAGAAGACCAGAACCAGGTGTGAAACAAGGGGCGAGCAGATAACAAGGAGGGCGGGGAAACAATCATGCTGACATATGCGCACGTGGCGAGCTGTCAAAACAACCATGCACCACAACACACAACACAGAGACAGCAAGAAACAGGTGATCAGACCCGAGACCCGACAGTATGTATTCAAATTCATATTTTGCCTTAAACTGATTTACTACAGTAATGATTTTATGATAACTGTTTGGTTTGGCTCAGCTACCAAATCAGACATCAGGAGATCGTCATGACTGCTGAGAGGATTATTGGTGCCCCCCTGACTAACCTCCAAGAACTTTACACTCCAGAGCGAGGAAAGGGGCTGGTAAAATCACCCTGGACCCCAAACATTCAACACACTTCCTCTTTGAAATGTTGCCTCTGGCCGGCGCTACAGAGCACTGAGCACCAAAATAGCCAGACGAGTCAGCTTTCCCCCCAGGGTATATTCCATCTAAACAATACATAACACATCTCAGGACCGTACATCTGTAAATAACTTATCAAAAAAATTTCTTCTGTAAATAGCCCATATAGTAGAGGGAATAAGTGACCTAAAGGGGCATCGTTATGGCTTTGTGGTTTCAGTTTGAACGTAAAGTCGTGCTGGATTACCTCCCCGAGAAGCACCAAGCCCCATTCCATCCAGCTGACTCACAACCCAGCCCTATACATCTCTCCAGCTCTCTTTCACTAATATATGAACAGCTGTGATTGCTTTTATTAGAAGCTAATGCATGGGTTTCTTCCTGATTTTTGAATGCTAGTGAGACTGTTAAGAGCATTACTGAATAAAACGAAACTGGAAATGACTATAAAGGACAAAATAATGTGACCACAATTAAATAAAGCATCAATATAAATTTTAAAGCAGCACAACAGACGTTTTGCTTTAAAACACTGAAATTTTGTTGCTGAGATAGTATGTTGTCGGAGAAACGAGGCTGGATTCAGATGCGGGTACAACAGAGGCTTTATTGAACAGAGAAATCACCGCGGGCAATGAGTGCCTTCGCGGACAGTCAGTGTGGACGTGGAACTCCCAACCACCCAGATGGGGGGAAAGCAGCTTGCTAATCCGAGCGAGAGGCTGAGCAGCCCAACAACGAGACCGCAGAGTCCCAGGGTAGGCGGATGCCGGAGGACGCCCACGGGTTCCTGCACGCACAGAGAGGTGCGGGAGATACAACAAACAGCTACGAGCACTGGAGCCTGGACGAGACAAGACAGGGCAGGTAAACGATACTAACATAGACAGTCAGAGCAAGGGAATAATCACAACAATCTGACAAAAGGCAGAGAAACACGAGGAGCTATAAGGAGAAGCTAATGAGAAGACCAGAACCAGGTGTGAAACAAGGGGCGAGCAGATAACAAGGAGGGCGGGGAAACAATCATGCTGACATATGCGCACGTGGCGAGCTGTCAAAACAACCATGCACCACAACACACAACACAGAGACAACAAGAAACAGGTGATCAGACCCGAGACCCGACAGTACCCCCCCTCCCAGGAGCGCCACCAGGCGCCCCAGGAGGAGGCCCACCTTGTCGCCGACGGAAGTCCTCGATCAACGAACGGTCCAAAATGTCCCGGGACGGCACCCAGCATCTCTCCTCTGGACCATAACCCTCCCAGTCCACGAGATACTGAAACCCTCTTCCACGGCGTCGCTCGTCGAGTAATCTCCTAACCGTATAGGTAGGGGAGCCATCCACAAGACGAGGGGGTGGGGGGGCGGGAAGATCGCCGGCAGGGTTAAGGGGAGAAGAAAACACAGGTTTAACCCTAGAGACATGAAACACAGGGTGAACCCGACCAAGAGCAGGAGGGAGCTTGAGCCTTATCGCCACTGGATTAACCACCTTGGTGACGCGGTACGGCCCAATGAATCTGGGCGCCAGCTTACGAGAAGGCACCCGGAGAGGCAGATCCTTGGTAGAAAGCCATACCCGTTGACCGCACACATAGGTTGGAGGAGAGGACCGGCGACGATCGGCTGCTGCCTTGGTTCGTCCTGAGGTTCGGACCAAAACCCTCCTGACTTTCTCCCAGGTGCGGCGGCAGCGCTGAACGAAAGCCAGGGCGGACGGAACCGCAGCATCGGGTTCCTGTGATGGAAACAGAGGCGGTTTATATCCCACAGAGCACTCAAAAGGGGACATACCTGAAGCCGCCACTGGAAGGGAGTTACGCGCGTATTCTATCCAGGAGAGCTGTTGGCACCAGGAACTCGGATTGTTGGATGTCAGACAGCGGAGCATTCTTCCAAGATCCTGGTTGGCCCGCTCGCATTGCCCATTGGTCTGTGGATGGAAACCGGAAGACAGACTCGCAGAGGCCCCGATCTGTCTACAAAATTCTTTCCAAAACCGGGAGGTGAACTGAGGACCCCTATCTGAAACTACGTCAACCGGCAATCCATGGAGCCGGAACACGTGATCCACCATCAGTTGGGCGGTCTCCCGGGCGGAGGGCAATTTGGGCAGGGGAATGAAATGAACCGCCTTGGAAAAGCGATCCACCACAGTGAGAACCACAGTGTTACCCTTCGATGGGGGAAGCCCAGAGACAAAATCAAGGGCGATATGTGACCATGGACGGGAAGGGACAGGAAGAGGATGAAGCAGACCATCGGGAGGGCGATTCACTGGCTTACATTGGGCGCATGTGGGGCAGGCCAACACAAACTGTCTGACATCTGCGGCCAGTGTGGGCCACCAGAAGCGTTGACGGATGGCAAACAACGTGCTCCGAATCCCTGGATGGCAAACCAGCCTGGACGCGTGACCCCACTGAAGGACCTCGGGGCGCAGCACAGCCGGCACCGGCAACCTGCCCGCCGGGCACTTCCCTGGCACTTGCACCCCTCGACCGGCCTCCTCTACTCGCCGCTCGATACCCCAAGAAAGAGCCCCGACCACCACCCCTTCAGGAAGAATGGCTTCGGCCGTAAGCTCCCCCTCCGGAGCCCCGAACAGGCGCGAGAGAGCATCCGGCTT
>NW_015643185.1:535256-575929 GCF_001515625.1 Sinocyclocheilus rhinocerous | reverse complement strand
TCCAGAAGGGCGTGGCCAGTGTGTGAACCTCCCTGGAAGGAGAGTCGAAAGGGCAGCTGAGTGCGCGTTGCTGGAGAGCTTGAACAGGGAAAGGCGCCCACCAGGACTCTCCGCTTCACTGGTGGGCCCTGACTTTTAACGGGCACTGAAGGACAAAGTGGCCGGCCTTGCCGCAGTACAGGCACAATCCCTGAGCTAAACGCTCCTGTCTCTGCTGCGGCGTAAGCCGGAGACGACCCAGTTGCATGGGCTCCACATCAGCTGCCTGTGAACTCGCCGCATCGAATGACGCGGACTCCAGGTGGCGCCACGGAGTAGTGGATTGACGGCGTTGCCGGCGGCGGTTGAGACGGCCCTCCACACGGAGCGCGAGATTAATCAAATTGTCCAGCTCTCGAGGAAGCTCCACCGTCGCTAATTCGTCAGCGATTACATCATCCAGTCCCTCGAGAAATCGCGCGCGTAGCGCGCCCTCATTCCAGCCGCAAGCCGCCGCTAGAGTCTGAAATTGTATGGCATAGTCGGTGACTGAACATCTCCTCTGAGACAACCGAGACAGCTGAGCCGCCGCCTCATCTCCCTGGGCTGACCGGTCGAACAGCTTCGCCATCTCCTGGCGAAAATCCGCAAAAGTAGCACAGCAGGGAGCCCGCGCTCTCCATACGGCGATTCCCCATTCGCGGGCGCGACCCGAGAGGAGAGTGAGGACGTATGCCACCTTAGCCTCCTCTGTGGCGTAACGTCGAGGCTGCAGTGAGAACACCAGCGAACACTGGGAGAGGAAGGCTTGGCAGGCATTCGGATCGCCATCATACACCGGGGGATTGTTGGCATGAGGCTCAGGGTCCAACGGAATACCAGCGCGGAGAACGGGACCCCGGTTAGCCGCCTCCCGCTGAAGATCATCGACGCGCGTGAGGAGCTCAGCGACTCGGGCATTTAGCGCGCCCACCTCCTGCGCTGTGGTGTTGAGCTGGGTGGCGTGCTGCCCCAGCAACACTCCCTGTTGCACCAGAGCAGAACGAAGCGGATCTGATCCCGCTGAATCCATCTGTGGTCAGATTGTTCTGTCGGAGAAACGAGGCTGGATTCAGATGCGGGTACAACAGAGGCTTTATTGAACAGAGAAATCACCGCGGGCAATGAGTGCCTTCGCGGACAGTCAGTGTGGACGTGGAACTCCCAACCACCCAGATGGGGGGAAAGCAGCTTGCTAATCCGAGCGAGAGGCTGAGCAGCCCAACAACGAGACCGCAGAGTCCCAGGGTAGGCGGATGCCGGAGGACGCCCACGGGTTCCTGCACGCACAGAGAGGTGCGGGAGATACAACAAACAGCTACGAGCACTGGAGCCTGGACGAGACAAGACAGGGCAGGTAAACGATACTAACATAGACAGTCAGAGCAAGGGAATAATCACAACAATCTGACAAAAGGCAGAGAAACACGAGGAGCTATAAGGAGAAGCTAATGAGAAGACCAGAACCAGGTGTGAAACAAGGGGCGAGCAGATAACAAGGAGGGCGGGGAAACAATCATGCTGACATATGCGCACGTGGCGAGCTGTCAAAACAACCATGCACCACAACACACAACACAGAGACAGCAAGAAACAGGTGATCAGACCCGAGACCCGACAGTATGTATTCAAATTCATATTTTGCCTTAAACTGATTTACTACAGTAATGATTTTATGATAACTGTTTGGTTTGGCTCAGCTACCAAATCAGACATCAGGAGATCGTCATGACTGCTGAGAGGATTATTGGTGCCCCCCTGACTAACCTCCAAGAACTTTACACTCCAGAGCGAGGAAAGGGGCTGGTAAAATCACCCTGGACCCCAAACATTCAACACACTTCCTCTTTGAAATGTTGCCTCTGGCCGGCGCTACAGAGCACTGAGCACCAAAATAGCCAGACGAGTCAGCTTTCCCCCCAGGGTATATTCCATCTAAACAATACATAACACATCTCAGGACCGTACATCTGTAAATAACTTATCAAAAAAATTTCTTCTGTAAATAGCCCATATACACATTCACAATTCTGTCTATTGATATTTTCTTTTTCTCTATATTTTATTACCATATTATAGTTTTTATTTATTGTCATTCATCACGTTTAGGAACTCACATGCCAACTTTGCACTGTAAAGTAATTTAATTACATTAATTTGATTACATATTATTTGTGTAAAACGTAAAATGTGTAAATAAAAGCTAGTAAAAACTTTTTTACAACACTATGTTGTAAAGTGTCCCATTGGATAATCAAATGTTCTACACACACTTCTTCACGCCCACGCACTTTGTCAAGTGCAAAGACCACAAGTGTGGGTATTCAGGCAGGCCCTATATTGCATGTTGTTGAGCAAAATTTGATTTAGTCAGCTATCTAGCATTGACTGTGCTAAACAGCAACCCTTGCTAACTTCTGAGGAATCACTTATGTCAAAACGAAAAGAAACCATGAGTGGCAAAGAGTGACAAAAGGAAAGTGACCGAGCTTATGCCAAAACAAAACAAACCAGGGGGAAATATCCCTGTTGAAAAATCCAGCATATGCTAGTTAGGTATGTTTTGAAACATGGCTGCTGGTTTGAGCTGGTTTAAGCTGGTCATGTGCTGGTCCTAATCAACTAGCTCCTGCTCAGGACCAGCTTAAACCAGCTCAAACCAGCAGCCATGCTTCAAAACGTACCTAACCAGCATATGCTTTTTAAATGACATGTTTTTGTGATATATGCTTTGTTAGAAATTCTTCTTCTTGCAGCGTGACACAGCTGCTCCGCCGTGGCTATAAAAGGCAATCATGTTGATTTCGAAAACCACCATATCCATCCGCGAACGGTGCTGAAGCACAGCTGATGTAAAAGAACTACAGCTACTCCAAGTAACATGCAATTTTATTTTCAACCACAGCTGGCGATAGAGAGGCCATAGTTCCGTGGTGCAGCTTAGGCAGTTATTTTACTTTAATTTAATCGTACGTGAACGAAATCAATGCCATTGACGGTCTAATCATCTTTCAGTAAATCAGTTATGTAAAATTTAATTAGAAATGGCAAGACCCAGGCTCTGTTAACTTGTAGTGCAACTCAGGTTTACCTTAGAAAAATATATTAACGTGTAATATATTAACATGACTCCAAAAAGCATGATAGAGGCAGGCAGGGGCCTGTATTTAGACAGCCGTCAGTAGTTTAGAATTTGAGAGCAGTTCTCTGACTTCTCAGACTTTGAAATGTTAAACTTTCAGTGGCTGAAGTGTTTAGATTAGCGAAAGTGATGTAAATAGACGTGATGAAATATGTAAGTGAGCTGTAAACAGTTCTTTTTATCTTCAGTCAGCCGTGTGTGCGCGTGTGCGTACATGTGCATGTGCAGAGCGTATTGTGTGTGAGTGTGAGAGAGCCGCGCTTCAAACGTTACGTGCGCAACTTGCTCTCGCACCAAGTCTATTCTTTACAGTTTGTTTTCTTTTACTCTCCAAAAATGTAAATTATGTCTAGCTGCTGTTTTTTATTATATGCAGCCGAGGAGTGGGCGCACGGCTTCCGTGGCAGGGTTTGCTGATTAATTTCCTGAGGTTAGGGCTATTGCGCTGCGCGTAGTGATGCAACATGAACTCACAGACAGCCAGAATTTTCTCATAAAATCAAAAGAGAAAATTCAGCAGGAATAAACCGCATGGGCCTTTGCACTCAGCATTTTGCATCTCTGTGTAGATGATCAGTAAAATTGGCTTAAGGATAATTTGATAGTTTGTGCATTTGAAATCAAATAAAAGCAGTTAACAATTCCATCTTTGTATGAGAGAAGAAATCAACCCAACTTCTAAGCTTAAACAAAACCCTCCAAACACCTCACAGATGAATACACACTCCCATTACAGAACTCTGTTTCAATCTTTACTTCTGATTTTTGTTCAACAGACATGAATAGCCTATTAGCGGTGCCAATTTTACTTCCAGCTCTCAGCAAACGCACTTAAACTAGCTACGGGTCACTTGAAATTTACAGGCAGCCTAGTTGTGTTAGAACATGATTGGAACTAGATTCTGCACGAAGTTAAATCTCCAGTAGTGGGGCTGAGCGACTCTGCATCAGTAGCTGGATTGCAAGTGTACGCGCTCTCGCCACCAGGTGGCGCGTATTGAGCGCTTAACAGATGCGCAGCAGCGTGCTTGTCTTGCTCTGATCAACTGAGACTGCTGTCACACGAAGGGACCTGCGACCTGCATCTCGGAGGAATTTATGTGAGATGACGTCAAAACAGATTTCCCTAGCTAACGAATCGAGTTAGTTAAAAAAAAAATGAATTTTTTTAATGCGTGCAATGAATTCGGAACTTCAGATTTTTTTTAAATCAAAGTACACACGTCATTTAGATCATTTGTTTATTTATATTTTAATTTTAAATTAAACTAACTTGTCTTTCTGTCTTATATATACAACTGTGAGATTACGTGAATTTTTCACCTTCACAGTTTACATTAACCTAGGTGGGTTTGACCCCAAGAGGACAAGTTTATACCAAGAATTTCCACAGCGCTTCAGTTCGTATCAAAGAGAAGTGCTAGAACCCTGCATAACGCAAATGAAGCTCGTGCTCTTAATCTGTCTTCACTGGGGTCGTGGTGACAAATTGACTTAAAACTGCTCTCTTATTTCTTTCTCGCAGAGAGCCTAAGTTAAAGGTGACAGTTGTATATTTACCTTAATCAATACAAAGTGAAGCTTGATTTGTTGCCGCCCACATCTCGCACAGAAGCTCGTTTTAAATAAGAATTCTTTGACTTTCTGTGTTATGTTGTATTGATGAGAGCGTGAATTAAATAAGAAGCTCAGCTTATACGTCCGATGATAATAATAATAATAATAATAATGATAACAACACACACATAATGTTTACCAAACATTATATTTAATGCGAAATGTCTCGAATTTAATGATTTCATTTCTGCCTTTCTCTTTCCGTCTTCGGGATACTATCCTCATCATGTGCAAGTAGTGAAAGACCTGCAAACTTTATTGACAACGTAAAAGTTATCAAAAACTTTCAAAAGTTGCAGTGGGGTTCTTCAGTCCTCTGACATGTAGGCAGTGCTAAGTGATAAGTGCAGCGTTGAGCGCTGCTGTACCAGTGGTGGAAACTTCACTTCAGTATGTTGGGGGTTTGGCTGTGTGACGTCGCGGGTTGGGTTACAATAAAGAGGCGGTTTGACTTTGGGACCACAAGACAGAGCTAGAGTAAGAGAGAGAGAGAGAGAGTTTCTACCCTGAGTAACCAAATACTCACAGAGCACAACCGCTGGACCACAGCTGTGCGAACTTCAGGGTTTTCCCGTGTCTCTGCTGCGAGAACATGCTGAGGAAGACGAACATTTCTCCGATCCGAGAGTTTTGCACTGAATTTTGAAACGCTGCGGGACGACTAAGTGACAGTAAATCCTCTTATTTTGGATCGTCCCGCTTCACCAAGATCTGGTAAATATTTTCTGGGATTTTGGAATATTTTTGACAAGCTTTTACTACTATTGCAAGACATAGGCCTATAGTCTGTATATTGGCGGTGATTTCCTGCGGTAGGCGTGAACAAATGTGTAATGTTCAAGTGCACTTGAGAATGAATTAGTTGGGCCAGAAATTGCTTGTAAAGCATGACGAGCAGGACGTGTAAGACTTCAGTTGTTAAAAGAAAATATTTGGAAAATGTGTATTAACTGCATTGCAATTGCAAAGTAATGTGTTGCTTAAAGCAGATAAAAGTCACAGCAAAGTATCTAATGTGTGAATGGTGGTCTTTAATAGTGATCGGTCAGTGATCAACAGGTGGGATGCGCATTCCAAACTCTTACTGATCATAAGTGGTGTAAAAACATTTAGGCTAAAATATGTGTTTGAGGAATAAAATAATTGTGTTTTCACAACATTAATATTACTCAAATAAATAAATAAACAAATAATATAAAATATTCGCATAGCCTGTATCTGAGAAATGTCTCTGGACAGCTTTGAAGCCGCTCTGATGTCATCCGATGATTTTCGTTAAAAACTATAACAAACGTGAATTCGTTGAAACAAATCGTAAACTTTAGATTGTATTATGCATCTGTAAAAAGTTACCCTTCCCCCCCTCTAAACCACGCATGGGCTTGTGGTCGGTGGTCTCGAGTCGTTTTTCGTGTAGGCTATATGCTTTGAATGGAATGGACCTCTACAGTTTTACAGTGATGCTCGGTGTTGAGAAAATGAGAAATTATTCGTTTGTTTCGGTTTATTTTAAGCACTATTCGTTCACAGTGTCTTGCGGAAGCAGCAAAGTTGGCAATACAAACTAAATATATTTTATCACTTAAGAACAATGACGTAGGCTAATTAATCCTAGCGTTCATATAATTTAAAATATAAACGTCGTTTCTTTTAAAGTAATGTGGAATATAGGCTATTTTTTTTAAATATAGGCCTAATTTAAAATATGTATTAATAATTGTTTATTTGTTTATTGGTTGAACGCTTTAGTTTTGAATTTAAACATCAAAAAAATCTATCCAACAATTGAAACATTTTAGATATTAATAAATAAATGTTACGATCGTGGTTCAAATAACAATGATACTAAACGTTTAGCATTTTGGCCTAATATATTAATGTAAAAAAAAAAAATGTCTGTTGGATGCCCCTTGTCCAAAACGACTACTGTTAAAACATTTAAATTATTCATGATTTGTTTAATTTTGCTAGAGAGAAATTCAACGAATTTAGATAAACATCAAGCATAATTTAAAAGATAAGGCATTTAAAATTATTATTATATCAGTATTTGGAGAGTGACCTATTTAGCTTTAACATTTATATATTTTGATCTGACTACACAAGATGCCTGAGTCTAAATCTGGGACAATATGGCACATTATTGATTACTTTAAAATATTACACTGTCAGTTTTTGTCGTATGATATTATACCGGCAAACGCATTTTTACATCAACCTGCAAACACAGAAGATCGCTTGGTCTTTTCCACAATACCTAGGCCTAAATATATTTGTATATTTAGTCAACTGTTTGACGGTGCTTAATGAAAGGTGTGTTTCCCTCTCTCCAGGGTTAAGTGATCACATCCTCTCAGGGGGCTGCGCGGAAAAAAAGAAAACATACACTTACTTGATAATCGTTGCACAACTGACCAAAGGCCTGTCGTTAACGCATGACTGTAAAACACTTCGAGATTTTTCTGTGATCTCCGTACGCGCGACAGGCGCACATTCACACCTACCGAGAGATAAAACACTGATGACCTCCGCGCGCTCAACGCGCTACCTACTGATGAAAGCTGAGCAATCACAGTTATTGATAAGGAAGCTTACTGATAGACAGAGGCCACAATGAGGGCGCAAACTGTAGGCAGTTGCCGTGCGTCTGACAACATGGAGTATTTGCACACTGATGGGTGTTTGCAGAATAGCCTACTACTTTCAACTTAAGGATAACAAACTGGATTTTCCTTTACAATTTTTATTGATAGCCTACATTAAAAAAAATGTTTCCCCAGATTTTGAACGTGTCACATTTAGCCTACATCTCATGGTGGATGGAGGTAGACCCGAACTCAGCAAATTGTGGTGTGACTTTCGAGACTCTTTCACCACCTTGTCTGGGATAGACGTCTTTTGTCCCACAACACTGATTCGGCCTGGCGTGGGGAACAAAATCTGTGAGAATTACCCAGACACAGTGCGCAAATCTGACTAATTAGCCAACAATGTCCCGGAAAAAAATGTCCAAGCACTTGTGAAATCCCACAATTCAGAAATGCCTTTCCCCCGAAAACTCTCAACTGGCGTTAGATTTAACGGTTAAGCAGACAGTTCAGGTAACACATTCCCCTCCGTCACTCGTTTTAAATGTATGTTGACTTCAAAGGGTTAAGGGTACGAGCCTGTTCTCGGGAGCGAGTCCTGATCTCCTCTAATGACCCCCCTAAGTAAAAGTCAATTACTTCTGCGCGATGATCAGAGCGTCCAAATCCCCGGGGGAGCTTTGAGCTTCAGAAAGACTAATTAGGACTATTTCACTTTTTATTTACCGCGGATCAGACTCTCTCCGCATCCTGAGTACTCTATTCGAGACAGAAATACACACAAATTAAGCGTCATCATTTACATAGACCTTTTAGCTGGAAATGTTTCTAGCGATGTGACTTTTTTCCCCTTGACCTTTACTGAACTTTCAAAACATGACACACAGGCTATGACTTTTAAACTAATTTAGCAGCTCTTTGATCTTATTCATTGTAACCAGAACCATATCTGGTATCCCTATAGTCTTTTTTTATTTATTCACAGTAATCTAACACACAACACGTTGTTGCATTTCTTTCACGTGGTGCTTATAAAACGGTGTGAAAAAAAAAATCCTCCAGACCATATGAGTAACACTGTAAACACACCAAGCCTGTTTGAATGAGTGTGTGTGTGCTTGTAGTTCCTGATGAAACAAAGAGGAGTTATTGTGCTTTGTGTCTGTTCTCATCCAACCTGATTAAACAGTTGAGGCAGGTATGTCATCTGCCGTCTTTTGTCTTCATGGCCATAGGCATATTTGAAGCATGCAGATGCAACGCCAAAATGTACATGCACACACATTCATCTGGCAGGCTTGAGCATTGCTTTGTGCTCACGTTGGAGTGTGCACTTTCAATATGTCAGACAAGGTGCCTCGCTTGACAAGTGCACTTTATGTCTTGACATGAGTGCAGTGTGCCTGTGTGTTTTTTTTCTTTTCTTTTTAGGGAAGTCCCTTCAGCCTGTAAGGACTAAAGCAAGATGTTTCTAAGTAACGCATAATATAGGCCTATAGTAAACGGAAAATGCAAACATAGTGGGTGGATTCTCAAAAGGTGTCTGCAGGTGTATTATTTTTGAGACACTGTGCTAGTTGCTTTTCACTCATTTAGCTCTGTTTTTGTCTCCTACAGAAACTTTCTGGAATCAGTCATGGGCAGTAAAACGCTCCCAGCACCAGTGCCTCTTCATCCTTCTCTGCAGCTGGCGAACTATTCCTTCCTTCAGACCTCTAACGGGCTGCATTTGCCTGCCGACCACATGCCCAGCATCTACAGTTTCAGTGCCTTGCATGCCGTCCACCTGCACCAGTGGACTCTGGGCTACCCACCGTTCACTTTGCCACGCTGCACCTTCTCCAAGCTGCCTGGCCTGGTGGACGCCCGCTTCCCTCTCCCCTCAATCCCTCTGTTTCCCCATCTCGTCCAGCCCACCAAACAGGAGTCCCCCGGGCCTGGGTCTGGAGCGTCCAGCAAAAGCAAACCCCGTTTTGACTTTGCCAACCTGGCAGCGGCTGCCACGCAGGACGACGCCCTGAAGGCGGAAGATCTGAGCACTAACAACGGGCACGTGCGCTCACCCTCATTAGGCTGCCTGCTGGATGTGGCCAAGCTCTCCTCGCCAGAAAGAAAACCAAGCCGAGGACGACTCCCGTCCAAGACAAAAAAGGAGTTTGTGTGCAAGTTCTGTGGCCGCCACTTCACAAAGTCCTACAACCTGTTGATCCACGAGCGCACGCACACAGATGAACGGCCGTACACTTGTGACATCTGTCATAAAGCCTTCAGGAGGCAGGACCACCTGAGAGACCACAGGTAAAGACATATCAGTACACTGATCTCAGATCAGTTCATTAGAGCTGATATTGAAATACATTCCTGCTCATATCTGCCCATTCATAAACGTATGGTATAAGAAACTATGGCCCACACACAAACTCCAAACTACCTGCAGATTCTGTTCCAGTCATGACCTCATCATGCATTACTGCATAATGATCTCTCCCATCATTCAAGTTAGAGAATAACACAGCAAATTTTAAATATATGCACACACAAAAAGCAACAATTGATATCTAAATATATAATAGGATAGGATATATATATATATATATATATATATATATATAATTTCATGAATTAATATTTTTGTGTGTGAATTTAAATTAATGTGTGTGTTATCAATTAATCAATATGTTATGCACATTTTTACTTAAAAAAAACAACATTTACAATTGAAGTTAAGGTGGTTTGCCTTGCAAAACATTAAGCACAACAGATGCAGACAAACAAATCAGTTTCTTATTTCTTTTCAAACCACACCTGCTCTTATGATTTATGACATTTGTCATTCCACCTGCTCTTATGATTTATGACATTTGTCATTCATCTTTAAGAATGATTTAAATTAGTTGAGACTTGTTGAACAATCTCCTCCAATTCTTCAGTAATGATCTTGGCTCTTTGCCTCACTGACAATTATCACTAGATATACATCATGTTTGGGATTTAATTAACATTTGCAGACCCAAAGATTTGTCATGAGAAGGCAGATAACTATTGCACTATTTTTGCCGTCATTTCAATAGTTCACATTTTGGCAGAATACTGAAGTGCAGGATATTTAATCCGAGAAAAGAAGCTCAAACAGCTTTAAAACCTGTGTTGTTTAAGTTGTAAACATGCCTACATCCATTAACCAACCACAACTATTTTCTCTCTTTTGTTCTCTAAAGATACATCCATTCCAAAGAGAAGCCATTTAAATGCCAGGAGTGTGGAAAGGGTTTCTGTCAGTCCAGAACTCTTGCTGTCCACAAAACATTACACATGCAGGTCAAGGAGCTCAAACCAGCCAAGATAAAGTGAGGGCATCTGTTTCAATCAATGGGGACGCTATAAAACCAAACCTAGTGGCACCAGTCAAAAACATTGTCATTCCAAGGCCACAGAACCTCCATCTGAGGGCCGTGGACCTCTGTGTACGGCTTAACGCCACAAAGATGGATTGGGCCTGACCAAAGAGCTTCCTGAAAAGGCATCCTTCCATAACCTACAGCCATGGTGCCTTAAAAGTTTGACTGATACAAAGGAATGGAGAACCCAGATAAGAAGTCATGGAACTCAGCAGAAGCTTTAACATGGATTTAAGACAATCAAATTGATTGATTTAAGAAAGAACAAATAAGCAAGAAGAGCGCCGACACAAAAGAGAACAGCTACAGTGAGATCTGTGATTTTAGTCTGCATGGCAGACTATCCATTCCCAATGATCTGTTGTTTTATTTTTGTAAACAATGATTTTTCTAGATATTGTTGACATTGTCGTTGATGAAGGCAGACTATTCGGACCTATGCAGTTACTGAGAGCCCACCAAAGCTCTCGCATTTAAAGCCTGAAGTCAGTCGAGCAGTCATTTCTTCTAACCAAAGACACCTTCAATCATGTAATTCCTCCTTTTGTACATTATTTTTGTATAACTGATATTTGGCACTTTAATCTGACTATTGATTATTTACATATATCACTGGATTCCTTAAACTTATTTTTGAAAATAAATAGTCATTTCTGTATCAAATGCATGTTTGTCGTAATCAATGCAAATCCTAACCTTATTCCTCTCAGCACGTTTGTGGAGTCAAAGAATGTTAAACCTAGAGATAAAGAGGTACAGCTGGCACAAATAAAGGGAATTTGTTTTCACAGACAAATTCAATATTAAACAATAAGCAGGGATAAACAATGTGCTCCACACTTGACTGAATAAATCAATAAATAATGATCTGTGATGTGAAGACATGGATTGACTTCACATTTGCCTGGGAGGCGACATCTGCTGCTGTCCTCATAAGCATCTTGATTCTTTCTCTGAGCTTTAAATCACTGCAGCTTTAAAAAGCCATCAGAGGGCATGAAAGTACACGTATTCATAGAGAAATCATAGCAAACAGACACACCTGCAAACACAATTCAGAGGTTGAATGGGGTGTTTAGAGAGATAAAAAAAAGACTTGTTCTAGACAGAGAAGGATTCATCAATAGTGTTAGATGCTCAACTCTAACCAAACACGGATGGATCTATTTTTAACCTTCAGAATTAGTAGCAGAAAGCTTCAAAGAACAAGGTTATGAAAAGGATCATCAGAGCCAGTCATTCTTACAGGCCCAGATGAATTGGCCCATTACAGAAACAGCATTTCTCAACCGGCACTCTGACCAACGCACAATTTAAAAACACAAATGGAGAAGAATCTTTAAAAACGTACCATTCCAAATTCAGACCACAACATCAGATTTATTGCCTCTGCTATGGTGAGCAAAGTATCAAACACTTTCACAACATCTGTGATACAGTTCTTGCTCTACACCCAGAGTTGGTCTCTTGGGTTTGTTCACAGGAATGGAATGTGGGTTTGTGTATGATGTGAGTTTCCGTGCACAGTCATGATTACTTTTGCCCTGACATCATCGCCCTTGGCTTTCAAGAAGTGGTCAAGGATTCAGAATTCTTTTCAGAATCATCTTACAGTACGCTGAGAACAACAATGCAATGTTATGAAGCAATTCGCAAACAAAAAATATTATTATTATAATAACACATTTATCATATTTTTAATATTTTTGTGTGAAAACAGCTTTTTATCTGATTTAATTATTATTAAATATAATAAAAATAGCATTGTTTGTTGTTTTGTGAATAGTTTTAGACTATAGGCTTAGGAAAATATTTTTGACTAATTAAAAATTATTGATGTTTCCAAAAAAAAAAAAAAAAAGGCATTCAGCTTCATGACGGTCACAGCTGGTTGCAAAAGTAGTAGTTGAAGCACAATCTATTTGAATTAATATTAACATTCATTAAACAAAACTCAGGATGCATGAACCATGGGACAGAACAGCCAATTACAACTGAACAGAACAACAATAACAGACAACTGAACTGAACCAAACACAGGGCTTAAATACACCAAACTAATCAGGGTGAACAGAAACAGGTGTGAACTAATCTGAAACCATACAGTGGTGGGAAAAGGGGAACAAAAGAAACTGGGTCAAACACAGGAACAAGGAAAACTAGAACAAAACCAAAACAGAACATACACGTGTCATTAGCCCCCCTTCCAAAAGACACGTCCTTGCGCCTTAGAAAAACTAAAGTCCAACAAAGAAGGGATGGACGTGGAGCTGGAGAGAGGCATAGCCAAGGGGAGGCTGACTGAGGGAACCACCACAGAGGAGATGATAGAAGGAGGAGCCAGGGTGGAAGCAGAGGAGAAGAAGCCAAGGAGGAGATGAAGGGTCGGAAGGCCGAGGTGGAGTCCAGGGCTCTGAGGACTGAGGCGGAGCCACGGGATCGATACCCCAGGATGGAGATGGAGACTGGAAGATCTGACGCTCATCCATCTTGCAAAGTGGAGAACAGTGAGCCAAGAGAGCTGGAGGGAACCATCGGAGGTAGAGCCGAAAGACTGGGTGGCTTTGGATGAGGAGGAGGGATTTCTGATGACACAGGTGAATCAGAGCTGGGTGGAACCAGCAGAGACACAGGAGATTCATGGCTGAGCAGAACCAGCTGAGACACAGGAGATTCAGACCAGGGTGGAAACACAGACTCTAAAAGTGCCGGGTGAAACAGACTCGGTGCAGGGAAATGAAACATGTAGAAAACATCTCCCAGTCAATTAGCTCTACATCTTTTGCCGCTGTTGAGGGGGTAGGGCTCCAAAATATCCCCTCATACTCCACCAGCAATCCCACTGGCACAGGCAATTTTGCCGGCTCACACACCAGGGGGTATTCCAGAAAGTAAGTTATGTGACATACCTGGGTATCTTTAAAGGTAAGCGGATAAACTCAGTTTTCGGTTCCAAAAATGGAGGTAACTCCAGTGGGCATGACAGATTGCACACAATATTATATATTATTATATATTATTACACACACAAACACACACACACACACACACACACACATAGCTGTAGATATATATTAATCAATATATATATTAATTATAAAGCACTATTATAACAAGGTAATGTTTATTTTATTCTAATATGTTTATTATATTTATTGCCATCTCACACATCATGGATCTGCATTTTATTTTTTATTTTTTTGCAATGGGATGTTTTCTATAATGTATTTCCATAATAAAAAATACATTTGTGATATGTCTTATATAATTAGCATCAAACAAACAATATAATTCTTATTCTCAGTGATTAAAGATTCAATGAAAAGATTGAAAAATGACTGCACAACCATCAAATAGGTGGCGATATGCACTAAGTATGTAAATGGCCATTGAACAAAAGAAGAAAAAAGTAGCATGCCGTGCTTTTTCTAATGTTCGTTTCCATGGTGACTCGTCGATTTGTCGCTCTGTTGAGAATGTTTTGTGTGTTAAAAGTGACCATACTCTGAGTTGACTGAACTTACTCACGGATGCATTTTTGGAACCAATATATAACTCAAGTAAGCAAGGTTTGAGGTCAGGGTATATGTGACAGTAAGTTCACTTTTTTTCTGGAATACACCTCTGGTCAGACTTAGTTGGCTCGGGCTCGGGGGTGATTTCTGGTTCTGGCTTCAGCTCAGGCTCTCCTATCGCGGCAGGCTTAAGCTCATCATCTGCGGTGGGCTCAGGCATCGCTGGTGATGGGCGGCTAGTAGTGGCTGGAGTGCTAACTTCCTCCTCTTTCTCACAGATGGTGAAGGGGGAACCGTTGTTGAGTACCACTCCATGTACTCCATGAAAGTCCCTAGAGCCTCATTTCTGGGCAAGCGCAGTCTCGTTTTAGCATTGAGGTTTGTCCGGAAAAACACACACAGGCAGTCGTCATCATATGGGACAAGATAGCAAAGGTCAAAACACTCCTTGTGTGCCTCTCTAGGGACTGATTCCCCTGTGAGAGGAGGAGGATTTTCTTTGCTGCTTTGTAATTTGGTTCGTTATTCTGTCATAGCTGGTTGCAAAAGTAGTAGTTGAAGCAGGATCTATTTGCAGCAATATTAAAATTTATTAAACAAAACTCAGGATGCATGAAACACAGGACAAAACTAGAACTAAAACAAAACAGAACTGAGCATAAACATGTGACGATGACAAACGTCAACTTCATTTCATGGATAAAATCTAATTAAATTAAAATAAAATACTCAATATAGTATTAATTATATGCCAGACTCAGTGGATGTTTTATTAAAGAAAAAAATGTGCTGATATGATTGCAAGGCAATACTTCTTCTTCAGCTGGGCATCATGGGTAAATGTTTCATTATGTGTCAACACATCCTGCCTTGAAGTTCAACTTTTCTGTGAGCAGGAAAAAGGGAGAGATGGAGAGAAAGAGAACACTCTGTGTGAATTAAATCCCATAATCTAAAATCCAGTGCACTGGAAGAGAGAAAAAAACTGAAACTGAAGAGCTAAGCCTGAGGAAAAGTCAATATGTTTTTCTTTATAATTATATACTTCCTAAGTTTACTGCAATCTCAAAACCACTGCAACAGTAAACCTCCACATAAAATTACCACAACACTAAAATTCTGAGGATGATCATTATTTGATATGGGATGGTTTAACCACCAACAACATTTCATGACCTATCAAAACTCATTCTCAGGTGCTTTGGGCTTCATAAGCTTTGGAAAGTCAAGACTTATCCGCAAAAACTCATTAAAGTTTAAAGGAAGATCAGAGTGGAGCATGAAATCAGTTCTGACAGAAGTATTTATCATATTCTTTAAACAAACACTCTCTTTGATGCTTCAGATATGGTATGTATTATAGCAGCATCAGTTTGTTACATTCAGTGCAATCATTTTTAGACCAAGCCAACTACGGGTTAGAGAGAAGGACAGAAGGAGGAGGAGGAGAAGGAGAGGGAGGTTACAGGATGGAGGTGTGCTTCGTCCTTCATTCTTCTGCCTGCCCGGAACACATCAGTCCATCAGCATCTCAAACTGACCCTCTGCCGAACAAGAGCCAGGAACACACACACACACACACACATTCAGACTTGCCCCATTGCTTTGACTTCAAAACATTTTACACCCCATGAGTGAGCTCTGACGCAACCGAATCAAACAATAACACCACCACCATATTCCTGTAAATCTAAACATCGCTCACGCAGTGTTGCAATACCGAATACATCAGCTGGACACACACTCGCACAAGCAGTGAGAACTTTCTCAGCATATGTCGCTGGCCGATTTATGATTTAGTGAGATGTTCGAGCAGGTCAACTGGAGTGGCAGACAGTGGCTATATGATGACACATTTACCACTCAGGAGCAGGTGACACACACACACACACACACACACACACGAGTGGACCACAGTGCACATGCACAGGATGGGGTGAAGTGCAGGCCAGCAGTATGGAGAGAGGACACACTGACAGACAGACGGACACACACAGGCCTCCTGAGTCCATGGTTTCCTCAGACTGGAGGAAGAGGAAGTGAAGCCAGCAAGATGTGGCCATTAAAAAACACACACAAATGCAAACACACACACATGAAGAGTTTATACCCATATAGGGGAGAACAGGGATTAATGTTACTGATTTATGGGCTTTTGCACATTTATTCAGAAAATATTGAAATGTTGATATGTTGAACTTTGACCTCAAACATCTTTGACATGTCAGCAGTCCCTGTCCGTGTCAAATTTATAAGATTAAACTGAGTCAGTTTAAATTAATCTGGAAGTACACAGGTTGATGTTACATTCATTAACTATTCTGTATAAAATGCAAATGAAAAATCTCACATCAACAAATGACATTTTATGCGTTAATGCTAATGACAACGAAAAACATTTTTAAACACTAGATGTATTATAAAACTATGAAGGCTTCATATATATTTATATTATATATAACTTTCACCCCAAAGAGTGACTGTTTATGTGGACAACAATATCAGTGAAATAACCACCATTAACCACCTTGCCACTTTAACATTCACATTATATGTATTTATTCATGTTGTTACATTCATGCAGGCAGAAGCATTTTGAGAACTTTTTTTTTTTTGTAATATTGCTAAAATTTAAAATAACACGTGATTTTTAAATGAGAGATAACTATATAGATTACGTATAATTTCATTTATTTTAAGCTGAAATTAACCCGTATAAGATTGGAAATTAAATAAACAGGTTTGGTTTCTGTAATTTTGGGAGCAGGTGAAAAAATGAATTGTGTAAGTTATTGCTGAAGTTATATTTATTGATTGCTACAATTATCCATTCTCTCCCCTATTCTATATAAAATTCACAACAAATTAAGACACAGATAATCCACAAAACACTAATAATCCATTAAAATGTACAATTTACAAAGTTACAGTATGTGAAAACTACTACAGTAAAATGGCTCACTAATGTAAACGTGGGTGCACACAAAAAGGAAGTAAGAAATGGCGAAAGATGGTCCTAATGAAATGGACACAGATTGGTCAGCAACCGCGTGACCTTTACACAGAAATGGACACAATGTCACTATATCAGCTGCACACTGCACATGAAGCTTTCAGCTCTTCGACAAGAAAGACTGTCTGTGCAAAAGCTGAATTTGGGATAAATCATCACAAAAGTTTACGAGAGAAAGAAAGCTGGACTTTGTGAAAGAGAGTGTGAGTTATAATGTATATTAGTTCAAAGCAAATTGAATAACACTGGAATAATACATAAATTGTCAAGATTTTGGGAGATAATCTGTGCTTTTCAAAGACCTTAATATGTCTACCCCACTTTTCAAATCATTCCTACGCCCTCACATTCACACATTATAAAGCTTTAAAGCATAAATAAGCTATATATCATAACAATACTAACGTTGTTGATTAAAAAAATCTGACTGTGTACGTGCCAGCTGCTGTAACGCACCTCAGCTCAGGTCAGATATTTCTCTTAAATTTGATGTGACTTTTATTTTATACAGAGGCGCAAGTGAAAGCTTAGCTCTCATTAGAGCTGAAAAGACTGGGAAACATTCAGGCCCCGTAATAACAAACCTCAACATCTTTGTTTTTGGTTACAGACATAATTTAACTCGGCACAGATTCGGGGTCATGTCTGAGGTAAAAAAAAATGTAAACAGCAATATATGAATCGGGTGTCATTTTCAGTTCTGAGCTGATTTCATTCGGGGAGTGTCTTCGCTGAGGGTGACGTTTATTGGAGAAGCAATCGTCTAAATTAAGACAAATTATTCTGTTCTGAAATGAGGTTTGCGACTCTTAGATGCATGCAAACGGCTCGATGTGAATGTATAAGTAAACATAGACAGATTCTGAAACTTTTATTAACCAGGGACATTTCATCTTGTTAAAGAGTGGGCAAGAATGGTAAGCGTAATTGCAGAACAGCCATCCAGTAATGATATACACCAAGTGTGCGGCTTCTGTAAGGGTAACCACATGATCATGACCATATTGTAAACCTCTAAAGTGCCTTCACACTACTGCAGTACAGGGAGCTGAATGTTTCACCTGCAGAAAGTCGAACACAACCCTTTAATTACTGAGCTATCAATAGAGGGACTGCAATTACGAATCAGCCCGATTGGTTTCAAATGCAGTGCACATTTGTAAATGCATGCTTGAAAGTGAAATGACCAATAATAAACAGGAAAATGCTTTTGGGTCCCATGTGAGAGGCACATGGGCAAAGTAAAGAGGCTCCTGCTGAACTGAAGCAGTGGGTCAATGTAACAAAACAGTAAACAGAAAATGGACAATAAATCAAAGATTAAAAAGCTGCAAATTCCTCAAAAGAGCACTATTTATCAAACAATAAACTCTAATAAAATGTGTATCAAATGCAGAGATGGTGGAGGATGTCTGTCCAACACCGCACATTACCTCAGACCCGTCTGATCCCAACACAGAAGTGTTCCCATGCCTGAGATTCGGTTTTATTTGATGAAATACAAATTTATTGCAATAAAACCAGTTTATGATATAATTTCAAGCAACAAGGGGGAATATAATTGAAGTATGATTTGACTGGGTGCGGAGCCTTGAGAAAAGTTAAAGCACGCCAGAGAGAAGGAAAGCAATTATGCCTGGAGCGAAATCCAAAGCATTAATTGGTCAAAGACTGCAGGGTAAAACGCCCCTGTATGCAGTTTGCTTGGTAATTTCAGCTCATTTAAAGACCATTGCGCCAACTATTCATTTATCAAGCCTCCATATGAAAGCTGAAGGGCAGATATTGTACATTTGGACAATGAGAGGCTATTTGGTTCCAGTTTGAAATCTCCTAATGGAGCTCACCCCTATTCAACCAAGAACCTCTCATTTCACAATGCAAAAATATAGACGGAGCGGCTAAATAGTTTGATTTTTGTGCTATGGCACAAACTATTTTCACAATTAATCATTGCTGTTTGATTAAATTTAACTGCTGATATTATCAAACGCAAAACGTGTGTGCGGTTTGTTTTGATTAAGCATGAATTTCCTTAGTGTCCTGTAGGTATAAAGTTTCATATAGTCGGAATCAGTGTGACCCTGTGATTCCAGATTCAGTTTGTTCCTGGTTAAAAGCGCAAGCTGATTTCTTACAGCAGTCCGATTGTCCCTCAAAGCACATTTCTCCACTTTGCAAACAAAACGACACACACCACAAATACTTCATAACACCCACTAAAGAAAGCTTCTTCTATCACATGTGGCTATTGACAGCACACAATGTGCGTCATTTATAAAAAGCCCTTGTTTAAAAGGAAAAGTGTCATTTTCAATAAGCATTGAGGAATTCCTCATGACCAATGCCTTATATATTAGCTGTTGTATCCTGTGCTATTTACCCTGAGTTTTGTGAATTAATGGAAGAAAAGACAAATAGCACTTAAATCAGCACACTGAGTCCTCCCCCCCCCCACCAGGACAAAAGGGCCGATCGAGTCGTACTCTAGTTCAGTTTAATATTTGAAGCACTACCGCTCCAGTTTCACAGACCTTTGGAAGGACCCTTCGCTGTATGCGCAGCCTCAAACAAGTTATTACACCCCCGTACTCTCTGGCTCAACACATTGTTGTTTGGCAGCTTGAGCTGAAATAAGGCAATCGATTAAATAAATCGCTTAATTGGTCATTAGGGACACACTAACATGAACCCTGGCTCACCGGTGTCACACGTCGAAACTCCACCTGTAAATTTGCTCTGCAAACAAGAGAAACATTACTTTTTATTGCCTCTCAAGTGGCTGGATTCATGTTTAAAATAATGATTACTTGCATGAGAGGTAAACGGCAAATATCTTCATCTTAAACAAATCTAGGGGACTAGAATCCAGCAGAGAAGGGCATGAGAACTGAAAACAGGGCTGGACTGAAAAGAAAGAAAGAAAAAACTGAACAGAACAGATAAAGAGATATTTTTGACAGCAAGGAATAAGTCCAAAAGGGAAGAACTAGATGTTTATGAACCGAACTGAATTTGTTAGTAATGTCCCTGTCACAGTAGTAGCGATATACTTCAAAACCTATTCAGCAGCTGGCACTGATCTCACCTATTCCATTATCTATGGAAATAATTTACCTAAAAAAAATGTCCTGTTGTCCTTCATTTCCATATTAGCCCATTTTAAGTCATGCTCAGGGCCACATGGAATCTGAATCTTTAGAAAGCTCTGCAGATTTGCACATCATTTACAAAGTTATATTACTCTCAGCTCATTTGTTTAAATAAATTTTGCACAATTATGCAGATTTTCCCTGCAAAAACAGAACATAAAATGTGACAAAAAAGTTCAGCAGATTCTAACCTGTCCATGATCAAATGTCTCTTCGGATTAATTTCTGATATGTAATGGTTTGATATACGTGAACTCTATTTACTAATCTGAGGCCTGGCCAACCACAGACTATATGAGGGAGGTGAAGATGATTGAAAGTGATTGTGATGGTTAAGTTTCTTACAAACTCATTAAGACAGATACAATTATTATCTCTGTATCTGTTCTCCATTTCATGTATCTCATTTGTATCATTAACTAAAGCGTGAGAGAAGAGCACAGGAATTAGACAAGACTAAAGGTATGGACATACATACAGTATATAATATCATTTCAAAAGTTTGGGGTAAGGTTTTTTATTATGTTTATGAAACTCTTATGCTCACTAAGGCTGCAGTTATTTGATAAAAAAATGCAGTAAAAACAGTAGTATTTTGAAATATTATTATAATTTCAAATAACTGTTTTCTATGTTAAAATGTTTTAAAATGGAATTTAGTGATGGTGAATTTTCAGCAGCCATTACTCCAGTCTTCAGTGCCACATGATTCCATATGCCGATTCGGTGCTCAAGAAACATTTCTTATTATTGTCATTGTTGAAAACAATCAAAGTTGTGCTGTGATATATATTGTTTTCAGGATGCTTTGATTAATAGAAAGTTCAAAAGAACAGCATTTATTTAAAACAGAAATCTCTGTTCATGTCTTCACTGTCACTTTTGATCAATTTAAAACATCCTTGCTGAATAAAAGTATTAATTTCTTACCGACCCCAAACTTTTGAACAGTAGTGTGTAAAAGTTTTGTATAATGCCAAGAGCACGATTAAAATCATAAGTGTTAACATGACACATCCTGCTGTATTCTAACACTTGGAGTTTCTTGCTCCACACCAGCCCTTCCTATAAATAACTGATACCAGTGTGGATAACATTTAACCTTGTTGTTTAGGCTTTCTGGGCCTGCCGAATGTTTAGCACATTGCTGAAGAATTCAAACTCCGGCTTGGCTGCCACTGATGGTTCATATTTTGGCCCTCTAATGCAGAGAGGAAGTACATATGGAGCCATAAAAATAAAAGCCAAAATAAATCAGAGCGGTTGCACAATAATGTAGGCGTTCATGCATTTTACAAGACAGCAGAGAGGCCAGAGATGTTCTTACTCTGTTTTTTTCTCTCTTTGTATCAATACTTGTTGGCATGTGTTTGCCCTAATATGCAGAGATATTAGACCAAGCTGCGAGCCGCAATCTGTCTGTCAAAATAAAAAATATGAAACACGTCAGTGAAGATTTCATTTTGCAGGAATATGTTTATGACCGAGGCATTAGATCATGAAAGAATTCAAATCTTTCTGCCATTTTAGTGGTGTAAATATAACACTGCTTACTCAGGGCAAATTTTACGCAAACACTCAATATCTTGAAAAAGAACACATAATTACTTAAAAGAATAGTTCACCCAAAAATGAATATTCTGTCATCATTTAATCATCCACAAGTTGTTCCAAAGCTGTGTAAATTTCTTTCAGCTTGTGAACACAAAAGAAGATATTCTGAAGCATATTAGTAACCAAACAGCTGACGGTAGCCATTGACTTAAATAGTATGGGAAAAAATACTATGGAAGTCAATGGCTACCGTTAACTGTTTGGTTACCAACATCTTTCAGAACATTTTCTTATGTGTTCACCAGCTTAAAGAAATTTACACTACTTTGGAACAACTTGTGGATGATTAAAGGATGACAGAATTTTTATTTTTGAGTGAACTATCCCTTTAAGATAGAACGTTTGAAAAATTAAAGATTGTTCAGGTTGTTTTTTTTGCACACTGCAAAACAGGTGGTTCTGAAACGGAGGGTCAGAGAGGGTCATCCTGAAATGGCTCTATTGAAATGTTTATACTGAACACGGTGAGCTGTTGGAGTCCTGCGGGGTGATCTGAACAGGATTGGGCCTGACATTCTGCAGGTTTAGAAGTTGGCTAGCAGCGGACAGATTACTGCAATAGCGACATGTTTGTTTAATTATGTTTGAAAGTACAGGATGGCGAGCTCTGCCAGTAATATGTGCTGTTTTTGAAACTAAAGAAGAAAAAACTACCAACAAATAAATACTTTCCCCTGAAAGCAGCTGATACTCGGTAATACAAGATCACACAGCATCCTTCATCTGCAGAAGCTGTGTGTGTGTGTACATGCAAATGTGTACATCTGTGTCTACGTAAACCAGTGTGCTCGAGCTCAGAGCCATCACTTTTTGAGCACTGGAGCTGGTGGAAATACTTTTAGTAAAGCTGCAACTTTACAAATCGAACATACGGACTCTATAACTACCATCACAATAGATAGTTAATGATCTGTCGGTTGGTGTTTCCCTTGTAAAATCCTGTACATACAGAATGGATTGCATTTTCATTTTCAAATTAGAAGCAGATACAGTGAACAGACCCGGCCGGCCCATTGAACCACAGGGGAATGTTTTCCTTTCTCCTATTCACAGCGTGAGAGTTTTCCCTCCTAGAGGAACGTGTTTGCATGTTTTTGGTACAGCTCAAATGTAAATATGACCCCTAATGTTTGAGCGATACCTCTGGCTCCGAGTGTCTGCTTCTGTGTGTGTGTATGATTTAGGGCTTCTCTGTGATTTGCCTGATTAGGGTCAGTGGTAGGGATGCTTCCCCACTGACAGCCCCCCTCCGCCTCTGCTCCTGTAGAGTTTAAAGAGAGATTCGGGGGAGCAAAGGTGTGAGCAATTACTGTCTGATTATCTCTCAACTAAAGCCTGCATTACCAAAGATCCTTCCGGTAAATAAACACAACTTTTTACATGTAGAAAAATAACAATATTCATATACGGGAGACCTCGGCAACTTGCCACAAAACAACCAAAGTAAAATTGCTATACCACACCATATATTTTCTAATAATAATAATAACAATAATATTAATAACAATAATGATGATGATGTTATATTTTATTTTACTATAACAACAACGATAATACAATTGACATTTATCAACTATAATTTTTGTTAGCAAAAAAATGGCTTGCTAATTTTTGTAGTCCTCTTAAATGTCAACCAAAAACTAAAATTGCAATATCATTATATATTAGTATAACAACAATACTACAATTGTCATATTTATCAACTATAATTTCTGTGAGAAAAAAATTGCTTGCTAATTTTGTTACATTTGACATTTTACAGCTACATCAAGTTTTTGTGTTTCATAATTGTTTGAATGTTTGCTGAAAAGTCAGACCGTTTAATGGCAGGTTTCCATTGTGAAAATCTAAACTAAGTGGTCAACAACACAATATTTTTACTGGGCAATAACGGAGGAAATGGTGATTAAGAAGCTTTTTGTAGCCCAGGCTTTCAGGTATGAGGCTATACAGAAATGTGACCCTGGACAACAAAACCAGTCTTAAGCTGCTACTCAATATTTTGATTTTTTTGCACCCTCAGATTCCAGATTTTCAAATAGTTATATCTCGGCCAAATATTGTCCTATCCTAACAAAGGTTTATTTATTCAGCTTTCAGGTTATGTATAAATCTCAATTTCGAAAAATTGACCCTTATGACTGGTTTTGTGGTCCAGGGTCACAAACTGACTTCAAATTAAACATAAAATGTGTGACAACTAGCTCCAGTTATCCCTTCTGATATCCAAATAATTGAGAGATATTAACTGTTTGATTTGAGGTTATGAAAGAAAACACCACATTCTCATCTGAACACTTTTGTAGGACATGAACACACACAGATTATGACGTCATCTGTTCATTGAGAAAGATTATAAAGTGCTTCAATTTTTGTTAGAGTTACAGCTGCACCTCTTTGCCAAATCACAGCTCTAAAACTAACCAAAGAGCAGGAAGGGAGAGACTCATTAAAAGAAGGAAGATGGGAATTAAAAAGGTGGAAGGGAGATAAAAACAGTTTACTTTTTGAGGGAGAACGATTGAGAGTGGGAATGTGTAGAAAAGAGAGCGCAGTAAAAGATCAAAGACCCCAAAAACAGCAAAATGTAGACCGCAGAACAGAATAAGAGAGAGAGAGAGAGAGAGAGTTCTAAAGAGGACAATATATACAGAGAAAGATTAAACAGAGAGGGAGAAGAATATTATCTATGCAGCAGAACACAAATCAGATTTTAATAACCAGATAATTGCTATTATCATTTTTATTATTATTACAAGGTATTCTTTTTCTCCTCCATGTTTATATGGGTGAGCTTTCCTTATTCTCACCCCTCTCTCTTGAGTGAAGTCTTTCTGGCACCGCACTGGCCAAGCTGGCACACTTCCCAACAAAAGGAACTAGGGATAGAAAGACAAAAAAGAGTGTGGGAAAAGGTCTGGACAGGTCTGCCAGAGATAGAAGACAGGATCTGTGTTTCTCCAGAACATACCTTACATGCTAACAGTCCTACGACACCAAGAAAAGGGACGATTTCAGTCGCTCCAACCATCAGTTTCTGTTTAGCGATTTCAAACTTTGCAATTGATCATCCACCCAGAGCTTCCCGAGATCCGAGTCACGGGCAGGCTGCTCCCATCAGAAGCTGCTCTGGCATTCTTCAGCCCATAAATCTCAGCAGCTTTTATATTTCTCTGTTCATCAGAGCTCTGAAACTGTTCCGTATGTCTCTTTCCCTCTCTGCTGTTAAACGTCATGGGCCTATGCTATTCGTGCTGAGACGTCCAGTTTGGGTTGTGTGAATGCAAGGCAGCTGGACAGGGTTACACACATAATAGCAAGCAGGGCACTTTGGGTGGAGGACACTTGCCGAGCGGAGATGCTTTCAGTTTGGACATCTTGGATGAAGAGACAGAGAAAGTCGGAAGGCTCTTTTGCGGACAAAAAAAAGGTATCTAAAAGCATTATTCTCAAACAAAAAAGTTTCTAAATGTCTACATCTGTAAATGTATCACAGCATCTTCTAGACGTAATGCATGAGGAAAAGAAGAAAAAAAAGTAAACAGGAAAAAAGTTAGGATGAAAACTGTTTTTTTTAATGTAGAAAAATTCGGACAAAAATAATTTAAAGGAAACATTTTCTATAAAAATATAGTAATGTTTCAGGCATTTTTTTCTTTTTTCCATTTCATAAAAATACATTTACTGATGTACTAATATGCTGACATACTTAAAATATTTAAATCTGCCTGTTCTTTACAAACTTACTGATCATAATGTGGAAAAATAAAGAAGGCCTTTAAAATGGACCTTTCCATGAATCACAGCTAATAAACATGTATAAAAAAATATACAGTGTTAACCACACAAAGACCATCAGCGTAACACAACATGGAAAAGAAAAATAAATATAATGAAATATGATTCATTGCACGCAGGGACTTCTAGGAATTGTCTTGTGGCGTTACTGTATAATTTCAACTGTACATTCTAAGGTAACATTTTGTACTGCTTTTCTAAATATAAAATAGATTTTCACTTAGTACACATACTTTTATTTACAGAAAACTAGATTTTTTTAAAGATTACATGTAATGTGAAGATAAATATAATTTTTCATTGCAAAGTTAAAAGTTTTTATTTATATTATATCCATTATAACAGTAGCTTTTATCTTATCCTGTACGATAAGATAAATATGCCCCCCCCCTTAAAGTTACAAACATATTCAGTTCTCAGTCGATTTCTTGTGTGAAATTTTTTTACTATATGAAGTAATTCAGAACCTGCTGCTAAACAACCTATTCTAAGACTTTCACGTAAACATTTGCACCAATGAATATGTGACATCTTGCCCCAAACATTTGTGTAACTGGAAAGTTGAAGTAAAGTTTTTTATGTGGCAAGTTCTCCATGTATATTTATGCTCTGATTATACACTTGAATTGCTGACAGGTTTTAATGAACAGTCACTGCTGTTCTCTTGCTGTATATGAAAACCAGCTTTCCATTGACCTGATTGTCACTGATCTCTGTTGTTAACAAATCAGCTTTTCTTAAAAAAAAAAAGATTCAGATTTCTTTGGCTTTTTTTTTTTTTGATTTACCTCTTCTTGTGGTGCAGGTGATGTTCACAGTAATGAGTTCTGAGAAGAGACCGTATGAACATCTTCCTCCATCAGACACCTGATACAAACAAATGCTATTTTAAGGAGGAAACATTTGTTATAGGAGAAAGGCCTCTGGGACGGCAGCACAGGAAGCCGAGCCTTATTTCTGCTGTTTGAGTGGAGACAGTGATTTGTAAGGTGGGAGCAGAGTTGGGAAAGTGTTCTCAGGACGTCCCATAAAGTGCGGCTGTATCAGTCGTTCTAATCTAAGTTCAGATGTTTGGGTGGGTTTGACCTGGGGTCGTCTTCACCCCTCAATAAAGTAAATAGGGACCTGTGGAGTCAACATGCTTTGGGAAACAGAGTGCATGAGATAAAAGTTTTGAATTTAAGTTCATCCAAACTTCATGAAGATAATGGTAGGCCCAAGGAAAATGTAAGTGCTCTTTCAAAGTTCAAACTGAATGAAGTTTAAAGAAGTGATCTGATTAAGCATCAACATCGTCTCAGATGCTTCTCCTACAATTTCTAAAGAGAAATAAAAAAAAAAAATTGATAATTTAGTCCTATAAAAACTGAATGAAAAATATTCACATTCAAATTAAAATCTGTGACATTTTTAGGAGAAATAATCATGATATTAATAAGATCTACTTTTAGATTTTAACTCACATAAATAAAAAAAATCCTAATAAATAATTGAATCTAAAATAAACAAACAAAATTAATTACTTAAATAAATAAATGTTCTTTCCTAATGCAAAATATTTAAATACTGACTTATTAAAAAAAAGCTAATTTTTTGTCTGCCTTTTGTTTGTTTTCGTCGGCTAATTTTAGATGGTGAAGTTTTATTTGAATCAGTACCACATCTGAATGCTACCAACACGTCTGGCTACTGATTAGCCATTCAACTTCAATGCTAATACTTTTGCATTATTCTAATAGCTGTCCAAATGCTACCAGACTAAACTCTTCAGTTATTACCTGGAGTAGGTGCAGGAAAATATTAACACTGTCCCTTTCAGAAAGGAATAATGGCTTCTCTGTGATCAGCACCGCTTAGTGATAATTGCCCTACAAGAAATACACAAACAGAGAAGCCCCATTGGCTACTAGCTGTACGGCTGCCGGCTGAAGACCTGTTTCTGATTCTGTGCTTTGTAATTTTAAAAGGCCGTTCCCCAGGCGAATGGTCGCTCCAGTTATGGACATGCTCGAGATGGTTTTGGATTTCCTCTGGTTTGATCAGAATGTTGGCCGCTTCCCTAATTTTGAGTCATCTCAGAGCTCTTGTCCTGCTGGACTATAAATAGCCACTGTCGAGGCGGACCTGTCCCCATTGCTCCTGATCAGAGGAAATACCGCTGTTTTAGTTCAAGGGCTTTAAACGAACAGGGACGTCTCAAAAGGGAAACATCAACGTAGCATCTTTTATTCTGTATCACAGAAATGTTGCTCTTGTGACATTCTCACCTCAATTTGGAGGATTATGTCAAAGCCTCTGAAAACTTTGGATTGTATCACCTGTTTTATTTATGCAAAATACAATTAATTCAACATTAATATACATATAGTAGCATAATATAATTTAACTGTTTTATATGTTACAGCACAACAGGCAGATCAACACAGTCATAATAATTGAATCTAAAAATGCATCAAATAAATAAATAAACAAGCAAGCATATATTTCAAATCTATGTCAAGACTGATGTTTTTGTGGTGCACGATTAAACATACATCAAGATTTTTATTATTTTAGGGCTAATCTTTTCAGTAATCTGCAAGGTTGTTGTATTTTTCCAGTGTGTGAAATTGCAATGACAAAGGTCCTGTAGCCCAGCAGGTGAGCTGATAAGCAAAACCAATGAGATGATGCTCTGATGATGGTAAAGATGAAACACTTTGATGTCAACAGAGTTCACAAGTTCCTGCTCTGCTCAGGATTGGTACCATTCAGATAACAAGACACAAGGGTGGGGGTTATTTATCTTATGAAAACTCTATGGCTACAATACAAGTTAAATGATTCAACCAAATGGGCAATTCTCTTCATGAATGAGTCTGACCATTCACACACACACTTGAAACTTTTATTTTTAGCGATTACAATTAACATTAAAATTGTGGGAAAACAGTAATATTGTGAAATTGTATTACATTAAAATAACTGTTTTCTATTTTAATATATTTTAAAATGTAATTTGAAAGCAGTCTTCAGTGTCACATGATCCTCCAGAAATAATTCTAATATGTTGATTTAGTAGTCAAGAATGTGGTCATCAATGTTGAAAACAGTTGCTTAATATTTTTGAAGAAATCGTGATACTGATTTTTAAAATAGAATTTGATGAATAGAAAGCATTTATTTGAAACAAAAACCTTTTGTAACATTATAAATGTCACTACTGTCAATTTTGATCAAATTAAAGCACCCTTTCCGATTAAAAGTATACATTTTTCTATATAAAAAAAAATCTTACTGGCCTCAAGCATTTGAACACTAATGTAAATTGACTTCTAAATCCACTTTTTTTTTTTTGAATGTCTATTTAATGCTACTTGTCTGACACAATGATATCTGGGAATTATATTGGACATGATTTATCATATGGAGGCTTTTCTCATTGATATTGATTAAGCAGCATATTAATTCAATTATTTAATCATTTGACACCAGCAAACAACATCCACATTCCACTTTGGTTTATTTTATATGACACTCATATAGTGTTTTTGTCTTAATATCACTTTCAGATTTCAGGGAAAGTGTGATGGGATACAAACATCAGATCTCTATATCAGATCAGTTTTACTCAAACTTTTTGCCAGTAATGAAAAACACACTAATCATTCAAACAAAAGGTTTCAGATAAGTTTGCACACTCTTATGGTGAACTAAATGCTTTCTTTGACCAATGGAATGCAGTCCTTTAATAGCTTCAGGGGTTACCATGCTTCAGTGACCATAAGCATACACACAGGAAGTTTCTACACATGTCCACTTCTGATCCACACTTCCTATTTATTGGTTCTGTCAGCTTGTAAGAGTCCATACGTGTGTGTGTGTGTGTGTGTGCGGTATTTACTGTTATTTGAGAAGCGTGCCCTCTCTCCCTTCAGCAGTCATTTTCAACCGATAAGGCAGAGGTGAGGGTAGAGTCAGCCAGACTCAAAGCGTTTGGTACAGACCACCCCAATATCCACACATGAATCCAGCAGAACCACATGGCCCTTCAGGGGTCCGTGAGAGACGAGGTGGGTCGACCCAGCCTGGCATGAGCATAAACATATGCAAACACATATACAAACACAATAATCCTGCAGCCCGGACTACACATCCATAACTGATCTCTTTACCAAAGGCTTCAATTATTCAATTAGAGCACAACAAATTGCTGGAAACAAATTCTAAGCAGTTCAGAAAGTCAAAGTTTAGTATGAAAGCAATTAGTGGAGGTAACTTGTGTGTTAATTTGTGTTAGTGTACACCGTAGCTGCTGGGTAAAGTTAATAGGGGATTTGGGAGTGTAAATTAGTGGTAGTTTGTTAAGTGCTGACCTGAGGAGGTGTGAGCTCCCAGGGGATCGTAGTCTGGCTCTTGCCCCCCTGATGGCTCCTCAAGAAAGGAGGAGGAGTATGTTTATACAACTTTCATTACAGGACCTTCCCTGCATCACCCCCACCCCCCTAAACAAATGAATGTCCTACAATCCACTTACCACCCTGCAACCTATGCATTCGTATCAATGCTGCTGTTTCTGCTTGTTCTCTTTCTCTCTCACTGTTAACACTGTGTCAGATCTAATTAGTTTGGTATAGACGTATATACGTCAAGTGAGACAAATGCAAAAAGTCATTTCAGACACATAAAAAAGCCAGAGGAAAATTCAAAACCAAAGAAATTAATAACCTCTAGTTATTTAGACACACAAAAACACTAACATGCAGTGTGTACAAACATGTAGTTATAGTTGAGATTAAATGGAAGTAGCAACAGATTTTTTTTTATTTGTACTGTGGTGAATGAATTTTGAGGTAAAAAAAATAAAAAATGTGATGTTTGTGCAGTGTTTGCATACTTTATCACAGATGAAGTGGATTAGATGCAATATTTGTTAAATATACAGACGTAATGTAGCAACAGTTCCTCTTCAGGAACTCGAGCTGCGTCGGAAAACGCTAGGGGAACGCCTTTCAGCGTGACCGGCTCTGAACTCGTGTGTAATCAGACCAATAGTAGAAGCTGACGCTGGCTCCGCCGCACGTGCTTTTATAGCTTCCTGGTCATTACGTCACCCGCCGTGACGTCTCGCCCATCTATTGGTCTGATTACACACGAGTTCAGAGCCGGTCACGCTGAAAGGCGTTCCCCTAGCGTTTTCCGACGCAGCGTCTCGTTCCCTCGAGGAACTAGGGTTACATACGTAACCTGAGACGTTTTCTTTCAATACTTTATGTACTGCTTAATACATTGCCTGTATTTACAAGAATAAAATTTAACATAAGCCTGTACTATTTAAGTAACAATAAAGTGAGGTCTATATTTTAGCAGTTTTATTTTGATAAACATGATACAATATACCATTAAGATAATGGTATACATTAAAATAGTTTTTACTATTGTAAAATTTGTGAGCATTAGCTGAACTGAAAGTGTTAGAATAAATACGAAACATATATCATCACTGTTATCACAGCTTGTGCAATCAGCAAGGCACTGAACCCCCAACTGCTCCCCGGGCGCCGGGTGTGTGTTCACGGTGTGTGTGTGCACTTTGGATGGGATAAATGCAGAGCACTAATTCCGAGTATGGGTCACCATACTTGGCCACATGTCACGTCACTTTTTTATATATATATATATATTAAGATTATTCTGGCCACTCTGTTCAATATAATGAAAGTGGATGAATAAAAAAGCACCATAAAAATCCTTAGCACTGAATCTATTTAATGAATCGATTGATCCGATGAAGTCATATGAAGCACTTTAATTACATTTCTATGGGTTCTAGGGGTATTGTGACCTATAGTCCTCATACACTATAATGAGATGTATATAACAGACATTTGTGAAAGTCAAACAACATGAAGGTGAATAATAACAGAATTTTAACTTTTGGGTGAACTATCCCTTTAACTGGATTTTATTCCCCATCAGCAAAAGCGAGAGAAAGGGGGAAAAAAGAGGAGAGTGGGAGCTGTGTTTTCCTTCTTTTCTCTCAGATACATGAGATATCTGCTCACCACAAGAGCCCTTCACACTGTCTTCACTTGGAATCTCTCTCTTTCTTTCTCTTTCTCACTCTCTCCACCATCTCGTTCAAAAGCAAAGAAACCCCATTGACTTAGACCTGTGTGACCTGGAACTAGGTGAGGGTTCATATACTGTACTGTGTGAGTGTGCATTCATATATATATGTAAATAAATATTCTTGTGTCTGTGTACCCGTGTCTGTAGGTGGACATGAGAGAGGGGTACTGGAACATACAGGCAAGTATCCCCAGAATCCTTCAGCTTGGCCAAAGTTAACAGACAGGAGGGATTCGGTATCAAAGTGCTGATATTTTATTCCTCACACACACATTCTGGTGGGGTCATGAGGAGGGGGCCTCCTACAGACTATTTGAATACAGAAATGTTTAATTGAGAGCAACGGGGAACACAGGTTACGAGGCCAGGATATACATATAGATATCTAAAGGAAAAAAAATGCTCCCTCATTCTTCTCTGCAAACTCTCTCCTGCACATAAGTTCAAACCCCTGCTTATGTCTCGGTCCATATATATTATTTCCCCTCAATTTCTTTTTCTACCTGCCCGTGACCCTTTTTAGGGCTGTCTGAAATGTGTTTTCTCTCACAGCTTGTTTGGCTTGTGTTTAATAGTGACATAAAGCTGCATCAGTATATGAGATGAAACACCCTTGGGTGTTTTATTAACATGAATAAGTACACATCTGCGTGCAGTGTGGAGTGTACAGGGACCTGCAAGGTCTCCTTGTGCTCCAAGTTAGACATTCACAAAAGTGAGAGTGATAATTTACTGAGTCCTCATGGTCATGAAATACAAACAGTGCAATTGAAGACATTTAAAGAAATCCAGAAAACAAATATACAAAAATTTTCCACTCAAGAAATTCAAGTCAATTTTATCTTTGTTTTATTTTTCATATAAATTAAAAGTTTAAATTATATATATATATATATATTAAAAATTTAAAATATATATATATATATATATATATATATATATATACACACACACAATTCATTATATTTTAATATATTTATATCCTATAAAATATTCTATATAGCGTGTTTACATATATTAAATGTAACACAAAGAAAGAAAATCTAATATATTATAAATGTGTAAATATTGTTTAACATATTAATATACTCTTGTGTATTTTATTTGCAGTGTAAACAATATTTATTCACACATATATTTTTTCTAATACATAAAAAAGTTATTATTTGTTATATATATATATATATATAGTATACAGATTACAGATAGATAGATAGATAGATAGATTGTACAAATTGTACATTAATATATTTTAAATGTTATGTACATATTTATAACACATTATATAATATAAATACATCTAAATAAATATATTACAATGTGTTTGTAGGGATATCAGTGTGCATGTGCTTTCTTTACCATTTGCCTGTTAGTTTGATAATTTGTCTTGGGGCAGGTGTGCTGGGGATTTGGGTTCCCCCTCACTGCCAGCCGTTGTATACATATATTAATCAGCTTATGAGAGCCTCGGGCCTAACTATTCATCATGATGGCCTGCTCTCATACAGTGCGAGAGCTTATTTAGGTATTGTTAGGTTTCTGTTTAATAGAAAATGACAGGGAAGTAAATCTACATGCTTGAATGTGAATACAATGTTTATGTCCTAAAACCGCATAAGTTGAACCGTAACACCATGAGGAAGAAACATAGCCTGTCAGGGTCAATCTTAATGAGAGCAAAATGGACTTGAGTCTTACTTCAACTTAGTAAAAGGAGTCCACATGCATGCTTCCACGTTCTTATTCTTCTCTTACATACACAATGTGCGAGGACTGAAGAATGAACATCATTTTATTCCATTTCCATTTGAAATGAGGTTCTACTTATTGCATGTTTTTTTTTTAATTCGAAGCTTGTGAAAAAAGGGCCTCTAGCAAAGACTTTAAACTACTCCTTCTGTAAAAGGCTTTTAAATTTAGCTGTTTTTAAGTGCTCCGGCCGGTCTGTTTCTGATTTCAGCCAACAGAGTTTGAATCACAAAGGGTTGGAGTGGGTAATACAGATGGCACGAGTGCTGATGGCCATTTTCTTCAAGGGGGATCTTTTTTCACTGCTTGCTTTTTTGTCCTTTCCTCTCAATTTTTTTTATTGTTTTTCTTCCCTGCAAGATAGACACAGTTAGCTACTTCACAAGGTCAAATTACTGATGACATGTTATGTTAATAGAACAAAGATCCAGTCAAATGGGACATAGCAAGAAAAGCACATAAATGCACGCGCACACACACACAAATTCAGGGGTCTCTGCTTTTCTTTGATCTGAACGGTTCCTGGGCCTGGTACTTAAAAGAGCAAACCGAAACAGAAGACTAAGTTTCTCCATCCTGCTTCATTAAATGATTCAGTCTGAGATTCAGAAAAACAGAAGATTTGAACTTCCTCTGCTACAGGCCCACAAAACACAGTCACTAAGGGTGTGTCACGAAAATGCATAAATTCACTTCAACAATCCCAAACATCATTCAAAGACGTGGGTCGGTTATGACAGGTTTCAGTGTAATTACACACATTTTTCTTACAAATGTATAATGGAAAAATCTCCGCAATCCCTTACGTGAGTTTTAATGTTATTTTCCGAGTAGTATTTTATTTTGCTTATTACGAACTATGAGAGCAGGGTGTGAGTACTCATATGGATTTACTTTGTCATGAACACCCGCAAAACATAAAATACCCTATGACTTGGGAACAACCCCTGACTTTTATTCTATTACAGTAAACTGATTCTATGCTTGGTTCATTCATTCAGTTTATGCCACAGACTCATGCTAGGCATTTTTATTTGGTTTCCTGATTATGTTTAGAGTTTAACTGTGGTTACAACTTTGGTCTCTAGAAAATTCAGATAACAAAATAATAATTTATATATAGTACCATTCAAATGTTTGGGGTCAGTAAGATTAAAATTAATGCTTTTATTCAGCAAGGATGCATAAAATTGATTAAAGGTGGCAGAAAAGACCTAATTATGTAAAAGTTTCTGAAGTTTCTAAAGTTACAAAAGATTTCTATTTCAAATAAATGCTGTTGTTTTGAACATTCTACTCATCAAAAAATCTTGAAAAAAAATTATGTTTCAATTTTAAACAGCACAACAGTTTTCAACATTAATAATAATAAAAAATCTTTCTTGAAAACCCAATCAGCATATTAGAATATTTTCTGAAGAGTCATGCAGAACATTCAGCTTTGCCATCACATGAATCCATGAAATTTTAAAATATATTACAAAGGAAAATAGTTTTTTTTTTAATATTATCTGTATATTTGATCAAATACATTCAGCCTTGGTGAGCAAAAGAGTCTTCTTTCAAAAACATTAACAAATCTTCCCAACAGATCAGTTTGAGCCTGAAGATATAAGGTCATGTTTCCCTTAAACAACACAAATCCTATTTTAGTCAATCTGCTCCTAAAGGAAGAGGTTCTAAATTAGCAGGCAGAGTGGATGGAGTTCAGTTGTGTAAGGCTCCAGCTTGTAATGACTCCCCCAACCATTAGATGGCACTGACACGTATACCGTGTAATGACACTCCCAGCCACTAGGTGGCCCTAGCTTCTGTAGAATTAATTTTATTACTACTCATTAGGACTTGATTCCTCCCACCTGTGGGTCATTACCTAATTTGTGTTTGCCTATTTAAGCATGCCTCTTTCTTTCAGTTGTGTTCAGTCTTGAGCCTACTATGCAGGTGTTATCCTCATCAAGAAAGCTAAGTCTGTTGTGTTTTTGGATTTGCCTTTTGCTCATCTTTTGTTTCTTGTATTTTTTCTGTGGAAGCACGGCTTCCTTTTTGGTTGTACTTTTGAACTTGGACTCCTCAGTAAAGCACTTTTTGTTCAGTCATCTAAGCCTGCATGTTATTCTTCTGCCCTTGGGTCCATCTGTTATTTGTCATCCACCATAGCTCAGTGGTAAAAGAGGCAGTTCAGTTGACCCAAGTTCGATTCCAGCCTCAGACACCCATCACACAGTGGTAGAGATGGTTTTCTGCTCATTTACAAAATAAAATGGCAAATTGTTTCACTGTAATAATACATTATCTCTATAGAAATTAATTACATGTTGTACAAATAAACATGACTTAGTGCACATACACAGCATTATACCGCCTACCTCCTTTACAATATCTTACATAGGGCTGCAACTAACCATTTTTTTGATAATCAATTTATCTGTAGATTATTTTTTTATTAATTGGATGACAAAAAAAATCTAAATAAAAAACAACATTATTTTTTAATTAGAATAATTTTGATCCATTAATTTAAACAATGTCATTTCACATCCTGCCTATGAAAACAAATATAATGAATGTATCTATGTAGGCTCTGCTGTACATTATAAGCATTAAAATACAAACATTACATTAAAAACCTAAAAACAACAGATTGCTTGCTGTTTTAAAACAGAATTTAAAACAATTTAAACAAAAACACAAAATGTTAACTTGTACGAGGTAAGAGGAACAAACACAATCATTTGTCTGAACAGAGTAATTCAGTGTTTCCCCTGCCGTTATATTAGGGGGGTGCCCGCTTCACCGTTTCATTTGAGTAAAACTATCATCATGTCCTTTGTCCCCAGCCAGGAAACCCCCTCCAGTTCCTCGCATCATTGGTGGTCAGCCAGCCTACACCGTGCGCCGACTACTGGACTCTCGCCAGGTCCGTGGGAGAACCCAGTATCTTGTGGATTGGGAGGGTTATGGCCCAGAGGAGCGGTCTTGGGTGCCAGCTCGAGATATTCTAGACCCAGATCTCATCAGGGGGTTCCACCGCCGTTGACAACAACACAGCTAGGGGAACGTCAGGAGCCGTTCCTGGAGGAGGGGCTCCTGTAAGGCTCCAGCTTGTAATGACTCCCCCAACCATTAGCTGGCACTGACACTTATACCGTGTAATGACTCTCCCAGCCACTAGGTGGCCCTAGCTTCTGTAGAATTAATTTTATTACTACTCATTAGGACTTGATTCCTCCCACCTGTGGGTCATTACCTAATTTGTGTTTGCCTATTTAAGCATGCCTCTTTCTTTCAGTTGTGTTCAGTCTTGAGCCTGTGTTATCCTCGTTATCCTCATCAAGAAAGCTAAGTCTGTTGTGCTTTTGGATTTGCCTTTTGCTCATCTTGTATTTTTTCTGTACTTTTGAACTTGGACTCCTCAGTAAAGCACTTTTTGTTCAGTCATCTAAGCCTGCATGTTATTCTTCTGCCCTTGGGTCCATCTGTTATTTGTCATCCACCATAGCTCAGTGGTAAAAGAGGCAGTTCAGTTGACTAGAAGACCCGAGTTCGATTCCAGCCTCAGACACCCATCACAGCAAGACTGAACCATGGAAGTGGACCCAGCAGTAGATGCCACACCTGCCTCCAATGTTGATCGTATACTAGCTGCTCTGTCTGGCCAAGCTTCCACCATTCACAGACATGAGCAGATCCTAACTGAAGTACTACAACGCGTGAGTGAGCAGACTAGGTCTCAAGCCTCTCCAGTTTTAACCACACCGCCATTTCCTGGGCTTCTACCTGAGCCAAGACTGCCTGCACCAGAGAGGTATGATGGGAATCCTGAGCGATGTTGAGGCTTTATCACACAGTGTACTCTGGCATTTGGATTACAACCTAACAGCTTTCCAACAGAGAACAGCAAGGTTGCATACATCATCACTCTGCTCACCGGAAAAGCGCTGGACTGGGCTACGGCTTTGTGGGAACAACATTCCCCACTTACTGACAATTGTGACCTATTTGTTGCAGAGATGAGGAGGGTCTTTCATCACCCTACCAGTGGGGGAGAGGTTGACCACAGGCTGCTTCAGATTTCTCAAGGGACAAGGAGAGTGGCAGAGTTTGCGATTGAGTTCCGCACTTTAGCCTCAGAGAGCGGGTGGGACCAACGAGCCCTGAGAGCGACGTTTCACCGTGCCCTGTCCCCTGAACTCAAAGATTTACTGGCCTTCCGAGATCCGGCTCAGTCTGTTGTGGTTTTTGGTTTTCCTTTTTCTTATTCTTTTTTTTTTTTTTTTTTTTCTGTGGAGGAAGGACTTCCTTTTTGTTGTACTTTTGAACTTGGACTCCTCAGTAAAGCACTTTTTGTTCAGTCATCTAAGCCTGCAAGTTATTCTTCTGCCCTTGGGTCCATCTGTTATTTGTCATCCACAAATAACATGGGGGTGAGTAAATTATCAGGAAATTTTTATTCTGAAAGTGGAGTAATTCTTTTAAAAACTGTTGCTGTACTGTAGCATGCAAAATACGTATTTAGTTGTGTGTGTTGTGTTCACTCCGCGCAACTTGTAGGTCTCCGTCTAACTGGCTAACAGCAATATCTGTTCGCTCGCAATCGTCTAGGAATGTGTCGACGAATAGTGAATGTTTGTCGTTGTTATTACTTGGAGTTCTGATAAAGAATAGAGCAATACGTTGGTGTACAAACTGCAGTGCTTTATCAATACGTTTCTGCAGTGGGCTAACGCATATACCATGGCTGTTTGGGTGTTTACCACCGAGCTATGGGCTAAGTCAGTGGTTCCCAACCCTGGTCCTGGAGGCACCCGAACACTGCATGTTTTGCACGTCTCCTTAATCAAACACACCTGATTCAGGTCATCAGCTTATTAGTAGAGACTCCAAGACCTGAAATTGGTGTGTCAGAGAAAGGAAAAATGCAAAATGTGCTGTGTTGGGGTGCCTCCAGGACCAGGGTTCGGAACGACTGGGCTATTTAATGGTGATGGGTGTTCCGTTATTGACGCATTGCGCTGCATGCAGTAGACCAATCACAACAGACTGGGGCAGTAGACCAATCACCGCAGTTTAGCGTCACGCAAAGAAGGGGTTTGGAAAAATGAATCGTTGAGCGAACCGTTTGGGAGTCGTTGAGCAAAAAAGGAAAAAAATAAATGCATATTATAAGACAACGAAAGTGTTTTTTGACCTTGCATGCATGTCAACCTGTTGTTGGGGACTCCCAAAACCAAAATATGAATCTTTCATAACCCATAATATGGGCACTTTAACATAAACTTCAAACGTGTTGAACACGTCTAAGATAAAGCACACAGTGAATCACATAACATGAAGGCTCAGGATTTTGGTGCATTTCTGGATTTGTACCTGAATTCTCTCTAATCCATTCTCAAATACCTCAAAACAGTTTGGTGTTATTCTTTCAGCTTAAGACTTGGCAGGTGTGTAACCGGACCCACGTTAACAGTCTGACAGATTATTCCATTTCTCCGCAAAACCATTTTTAAAGGGAGGATGATAGAGGGAGCAAGAGGAGGAGGAGGACGGGAGGATTTGGCAGATGAGTGTACTCTGCAGGTGTTGGGTAATTGGATTAACACAAAGCAGGAGAAAAGGAATTCCTCTCCTCTTTTTTTGGAAAGTGAGAGCAGCAAAACTACTTCTTTGAAGCAAAAAAGAGAGAAAGACATTATTTGGTTAAAAAAATAACTCATATGATCCGATTTAGATGAGATTGAATGCATATTTGCTTGCATTCAATATTTGGAAGCAGTAAACATCCGCCTTTCAGGTCTCCGAATTGCTTTATGCTTCTCAAAGCATCAGACTCTAGAGGCCGCAGAGGAATGTATGATGATAGAATAAAACCTTTCTATCTCCCGTCCCTTCTCCCTCTCCTTTCCTCCGTTTGAAAGTGTTTCAAAAGATACACAAGAGAGTAAATAAAGAAAAAAGCGGTCGCAGCGAGGAGTCGCCCCTCTGCCGGAGTGGGAGTTTATCTTAAACTCTAACCACAATAAAACTGGCGGGATGAACAGAACGACAATGAGGACCGCTGATGCTTTACGCCAGTTTGATTGTCCTCCAAAACCAACACCCCTCTGACACACACACACACACACACACACACACACACATTTGGAAAGCTCTCTTCAGTCAAGGTGTCTGAGTGAAATAGCAACTCTGTGAAGCTCTAGACAAAACACTTGTCAGCATGTTGTTTTGTCAGAGGCAGGGTGGCACTGACATTTCAGTGGAAATGTTTGGCTCTTTGTTGTGGTCACGCTGCACCCTGGAAATGTTTTTGTTCAGCTCGGTTCACACGGAGCTGTCATCCCCAAGACCTCAGATGGAAACATACAGCTGTATTATTTAAACGAGAGATAGGAAATCTTGATACAGGTGTCTGAAATGGCAGTCCACCTTTCCAAAGCTGCGTGAACGTCCCGAGTTGTAAATTTCCCCCCGTAAAGAGCCATATTTCTATCCAAAATGCATTTGGAAATTTTTACTCGCTGACCTTCCTCATGACGAACCGTAAAAATCCCTGTCAGACATCTAATTACATGAGTCTCTATGTGCACCGTGCGGGAAATAACATTCACAGATATTCCATCCACCTATAAAAACAAAGGGAATGATGAGCTTCCTCATGTTTAATAGGAAAATTAAATGGCCCTGATTCATAGACTCCTGGTCAAACTCTCAAGATACCAGCCCACGGTCTAAGAGAATGCCAATCAGTGGTGGAAAGAGTACTGAAAAAATATACTCAAGTAAAAGTACCATTACCTTCCAAAAAATGTAGTGTGAGTAGAGTAAAAGTACTTGTCCAAAAAACTACTTGAGTAAGAGTAAAAGAGTAGCCTATTTAAAAGTACTCATGAGTATTGAGTAGTGAGTACTGAGCTGTGGATTCTACCCCCTCATAATAAACACTGTACACCGCAATTGA
>NW_015643185.1:520752-530786 GCF_001515625.1 Sinocyclocheilus rhinocerous | reverse complement strand
GCGCTGCAGAACGCACGCGAGAGAGAGACGAGGCAGCGCAGATCGCGCGTCTTATCGGTGAGTGGGAATTTACCGAACGTGGCACTTGCGAGAGTTAACACTGTACAAATCATTTAGTAAGCAGAAATCCGAAATTTACCTTAACATATTAAGTTAGAGGAAGATGCGACTGAATTGATGCTTGAAGAATGCACTTCCAGCAGCCATGATAAACAGTTGGTGGTTATAGTTTTCTATGCACAATTTGATTTGACGAAAGTCACGAGACCTATTACTATCTCTCTATCCAATCATGTTGATGGATAAAAAAAAAATTTAAATAAGCATGTAAGGACCACAAACGGAGGAAAATAGCGGAGTTACAGTACCGATACATCACTTAAAATGTACTCAAGTAAAAGTAAAAGTACACAATTTTTAAACTACTCAAACAAGTACAATTACTGATAAAAGCTACTTAATTACTGTAACGTGAGTATTTGTAATTCGTTACTTCACACCCCTGATGCCAATGAACAAAAACCAATGAATTAATAGAGATCTAAGACAAAGGGAGCACCTTAAGTAAAGTTTGTAAACTGGGGTTGGATTTTTTTTCATAATTTTTCATTCTTTGATGAATATTTGTTGTGAAACACATGTGAAGATAATCCAACTAGGTGCAAATAAAAGTTCTTAGGTAAACTAAGGGATACATTTTGTTATAATATATGTTTTGCAATTGTGCCAACATGTAGGACCAATCACTGAACACATAAAGAGTGGTGTACCATCCTGCTCACTCTCTTTGCATTAATGATGTTAGCCAGATTGTATAATTTGTCAAGATTTAATAAATTGTAAATCAGCACAAAATGTTTTTACAAAAAAAGTTAAACAAAAAGAGGTAGTGATGTCCTTACATCAATGGGTTTGTACTCTTTGACAGATAGAATCAATGTGTGTGAATCAAGAGGTTATAAAAATTCAGATGGATGATTTTTCACTCATCTTCTTGTACTGTATTATACACAAACAAGTCAACAAACAAGCACATTCAAGATAAACTCACCCTTAATAATTAATTCAGCCCTCTTATCTTAAAAACAACAACATTAAATATATTTCAAGGTTAAAGTCAACATAAACTGACATTCACAACCCATTTTACTTGCGCAATATAATGCATTTCCAATCGAAACAGAATGTTCAATGTGAAAACATGTAGGGTGGGAATCAACTGGTATTGGTGTTTTTGAATGGAACAGCTACTTGTATGTAAATTGTTACAGACTGATTTTAACTTGCTATTAGTATGGTAAGTATGGTTACCAAGGTAAATAAGCAATGTTCAGGTTTCCATCGCAAGACTAAGACAAATCTGTATCTATAAGGATACACCTTGATTTCCCCACACTATAGTGCTTTATTCATCAGCTGTAAAAATAGCCCAAGTAACATTATTTTGCACACCTGCATTCCAGCTTCATCTGCCATAGTGTACATGCCTGTGGTAATTGCTTAAACGTTTCACTTTTGAAATGTACAACAGTTATCACACTGAAAATTTTACTTGGATTCAGACCACTGCAAAAAAAGAAAAAAAAAAAGGCCTGTTACCTTTTCCAAAACTTCTTTTAATTAATCATGCTTTCATTTCTTAACAGAAGCTCCTAGGACACGAGGGAGTGAAGAGAAATGTTCCGCTTTGACTATGCAAGAGTATATTTTACAAGAATTACTCCAAAAATTCAAGGCTATTTTTTACAGTGATAACTTTGGTATTCGATATTATTAAATTACCATGGCCCCTCAATGGATGAAATGTATGTATGCATATGGAAACAGGACACCCAAATCCCATCACAGATTAAATAAATAAATAAAAGAGCTTCAGTTATAAATGTTTGGAAATTTCATCAGGGTTCGAAGCTGCTGAAGGATTCAAGTGCTGAGAAGTTTAGTCTAAAGAAAAGACAGTCATCAAATAAACCACAAGGAAAAATATCTTTAACATTTTCTTCATACCAGATCGAAACAGAACTACAGGGATACAAGAGAATGAAACGACTCAAGGACACACAACCGCACATTCACACAAACATGACAGGAACTGATTTATGACACAACATGGGTGTGTGTGAGAGAGAAAGCATGTCTGCACACTTACATACTTTATCCAGTGTTTTGATTGACAACTATATAAAAGTAACGACACTTTCTCAAACATACTTTACTAAAGACAGAGTTGCATTACCACTCCTAGGACATCAATGAATGAGAGATATTTAACACTGATTCTATATATCCTCAAACTGGTGTTTCATTGAACAATGAGAGGCCATTGTACACGACTTGATCTCACATTACAGTCTAAATACACGAATAGTGCATTGAATTGCATGTACTAGTGTGCAATTATTTTGTTGAGCTGCTTGTAATTGCACATTGTTGATTTTTATTATGTTGTGAAATTATAGCAACATGCATGAGTGACAGAGATACTTTGCAGGTGAGGTTTCATTTTCAACCCTTATTATTTGAGTAAAATCAGAGAGTAGAATCACTAGAGAATGACAAACGATGCACAGAAGTCATATGAATGCCATACTTGGAGTTGCACAGCTCAAAAACAGACTGAATTACAGGTTCATTTGTGTGCTGTCAGGCTAGTAGGTTAACATTTGAGAGTGTGGCACGCAGCAGGGACTGACACTGTCATTTGGGTTACAAATTATGCAGACTGCTAATTTATCAGCGGTTGGTCCGGACATTGCTGCTGTACTATGGTCTTTGAAATTCACATCCAAATGGACAGCAAGGTTTATAAAAGGAGACTGGCTGATTTCATAGCCAGCTGTGGCTGCAGTTCTGTCTGAAAACAGATGTCTTGTAGGTTAGTTTACACTGCAGCATAACTTGGACAATCATAGAAATGCAATTATAGAAGTACCACATTGTCTAATATTAGAGATTGTTTAACTTTTTGGTATTGGCTAATGGTCATTTTTCAAATTTTTACATTTATATTACACTAACGTTCAGAAATTTGGGGTCAGTAAGATTTATAACATTACAAAAGATTTCTATTTCAAATAATTTTTACTTTCCATTCGTCAAAGAATCATGAAAAACTATTACGGTTTACACAAAAACATTAAACAGCACAACTGTTTTCAACACTGATATTAATAAGAAATGTTTCTTGATCAGAAAATCAGCATATTAGTATGATTTCTGAAGGATAATGTGACACTGAATACTGGAGTAATGGCTGCTGAAAATTTAGGGGAAATAAATACAATTTTAAAATGGTTAATTTTAAATTGTAAAAATATTGCATAACAATGTATTGCTGTGATGCCTTCACTCATAGCATTCAAAACGATTGACTTTAGTTTTTAATATTTTATTTTGCTTTTAGACAAAATAATATTAAATTTTAAATGTTGTTGATTTATTGTTTATAAGACTTAACAATTATTGGCTTATTTATATTGGCCAGAATTTCAATATCCATACACATAACATGAAAACTAACAGTAGACATTTTTAATGACTTTCTAATTACTTAAAACAATAGGACAGTTTAACCAGAGATGCTTAAAGAAAAGTAAGGACAGTTAAACCAGAGATGGGTACTTTACAGAAGCGACTGGCGTGAGAACGTGTCACCTTGACATGTTGTTCGTCATGTTCCTGTGTGAGGTCACACACCTGAGGTGTGACCTGCTTGTGTGTTCAACCACTTATAGAGCAACCACGGCAACAGCCGCCCTGGAACACGGGGGCTTTGATCTGATTGGATAATTAGATCATGATTGTGAAAACCATAGAGGTCAGAAAACACTCGCAATTTTCTTTTTTACAAACAAGCTGATTCTAACTTGCTCAGACACACTGCATGCTTTCTTTATGCTTCATTAATGTACGAAATGACGTTTTTGTGCTTCATTTTCATTTATGTCTGATTTTATATGAAAGCTGAATAGCATCATTTAAGTTTACTGTTTCTTGTACCACATGAGAGAACCATCTGGACTCAAACAGCATATAACAGGACAGAGTTTATTGTTTAAAAAATGCCCACTGGTTTCGCTCTCTCTCCCTCTCTCTCTCTCTCTGTCTTCTTTAAATAATTTGGACCATAATATGCTCTGACACAAAGTTTGCTTTAAAAACCAAAGAGGCATTTGATGAGCATTGAGTAAAATGAACCTGTTCATTAAAAGAGAAAGAGAGAGTGTGTGCAGAAACCTGATCTTATAATGTAGGCCAGATTGGCTTACAGTGGCCTTCATATCATATACAAGCTTTCATCTTCCCGTCGCGCTACGCCATAGTTCTCTCTCCACACCGCTGCCTCTGCAGGCAGGCCTGATTAATTAATTGTCCTTGATAAATATTGCATTTCATTCCATACCCTCATCTGGAAATGATAACGGCGCTTTCTTGAAAACGTACAGCAAACGAAAGTCCTGCAGAGCTTATACGTTAGAGCATCAATAGTTTTAAAGAACGGCAATGTTCAAGCATGTTATCGGACAGGCAAATAATTTGTCTTTGGTAAATTCGAAACAGGCTTGAAAGTGGGGGAGCGAATGTGGCTCACAGAAAACTTAATCATCATTTCAGACAGGTTCGCTCTTACAGGCCTTTGTTCAAACCTCTCATGTGGCAATAACTTTCTGTGTTTTTCATTGCATGAGGGAATATAATTTGCTGCATTCTATCTTGAAAGGTGTCCGATATGCTGTGTACGGTTTCAACATCGTCAGTTCCGTCATTCGGGAGGGATTGCATTGTCCTGTGTGGACATTCATTAGAGCATCTGTTCTTGTCCGCTCCCCTCTATTCTTATTAGCCTATCTCAGACAGGAAAATCTAATTAATCTGAATAAAAATACCAGCACTAATGTCATTAATTGTGACAAATTATTTGGATAACACAGCTTCCCTGGAAACATAAATAAATAAATAAAACACAAAGCTTTCCTCTAGCGAAAAATGATCATTGTGTTGAAAGGACAACATGTCAAAAGTGTGCTAAATGAATACAAAGGCAAAAATAAATAGATTATCAACATGAAAAAAAAATTGTGAGGACAGAAAGAGAGGAATGTACTTAGGTGCTGTCTCGGAGCCAGCATTATCAATACTGAAAGTGAGAGGAATGTTTTTATAAAAGGAGGTTGTAATAGACTGAATGGGATGACAAAGCACACTACAGAGAGAATGAAAAAAGGGAAGGAGGGAGAAAGAAAGAGAAATAGAGAGTGGCGTGCTGTAAGCAAAAGCAGATTGCATATATTTTAGAGAGATCATTGAAACAGTGCACAATGTGTCTTCAGTCAAACAATACAGCCAACACAGTTCTGTCATTTATAAAGTCACTATCTTAAAGGCACAGTCACCTAAAAGAAAATGATGTAATTGCATCATGATAAATAATCATTTTATTCTTTACTCATTGTCAATCACTTCCTTGCGCTATTTTACAGAATTGTGCTGGTTGCTTTTTTCAATACAATTACAGTGTATAGGGACTGAGGCTTTCAAGTTTTAAAAATGATGCAAAAACAGCATACATATATCATAAAAGTGCTCTATACAACTTTTATACTATATTCTAAGTCTACTGAAGTCAAATGTCAGTTTTGTCAGATGCACAGACTAACATTAGTCTTCCAGTTTGCATGTTCATGGGAGACGTGGAGATGTTTGATTTGTGTCAGATCTTTGCAATGTATCAAGTGATGTGTCTCTTGAGTTCATCTCACTGACTAACTGATTTAGATTTTAGTCTGTTCATCACACAAAGTTATTGTATGACTTGAGAAGACTTGGAAGGTAGTGCACAAGTTGTATGGGCTACTATTTAGGATACTTTATTGGTGTTTTAAATCATTTTTGAATATGGAAAGTTTGGAATGATATAAAAGTGAATAAATGATGGCTGGATTTTCATTTTTGGATGAACTATCCCTTTAAGAAAGCCCTCATTTCCTTTTTTTTTTTTTTTTTGATCATTAGCAATTTTACATACTCGTGAAAGATAAAGGCATTGATGTCCTCTGGTCAGCTATGCTTTTGACTCATGCGTTTCCATTGTGTAAGCAGATTGATGGGCCTGCAAACTGTTCTGTGGAGAAAATACTGTTTCTCTCAAGGTTTATAAAACTCTTTTCTCTATTTCAAAGAAAGAAGAAAAACCTAAGAAATGAAAAATAAGGTCTCTGTTCAAAATTCAGGGTTATTCATCTGTTTAGAGTGAAAGGAGACAGAATGAGGGAGGGCAAATACAATTAGCACTATTAAATAATCATGCATCAAGGTATTTTAGTGATCATTTTAATGAAATGGAATATCGGGAGTTCATAAACTGTGCAAAACACTTCCACATTCACAAAAAGCTTAATGTAATGTAAGCCGATGACAGACAGACTGATCTCTCTGACTAAACCCTGATCGCTCTCTCATTTCCTCGAAGAAATGCACTTTAAACAGACAAAGCTCTGTCTCTCTCTCTCTGTGAAAAGTGTTAGGCAGATCTCATGAGACTGTTAAATGGGAGAGAGAAGTGTTCATCCTCTTCTTCCAGCGCTATTTAATCCCCAGGATCTGAAAACCACAGAAGTGCTCACGACTAACACACCCGCTGAGCTACAGTCTGGACAGATGTGCCACAGGGTGGCTCCCAGACACTCAGAAAGAAAGAAATCAAGCAAACAAAAATATCTGCTTGGTGTTTGTGGCCACATGAAATTCCAACAGGATTCTGTAATAATTTGCCAGGATTTTGTCATGGTGAAAGATTGTATCAGACAGAGCAAATGCCTTCAATCTCAACATATAATTAACAGGCTAAATTCCACCTTTCAGTGTTCAGAGACTCTTTAAATCCCTGATAGACATTTAGACCCCATTTACACCTGGAATTAACATCTGCTTTGGGCGAGCTGATCACAAGTAGACATTGCTAAATATAGGTGTAAATGGGCCCCAAAACATTTTGTGATCAGATCACTTAAACACTGACAAAGGATTGTGCCATTTCAAATATCTCCACAAATCAAATGTGTCTTACATGTTTATCATCTGCTTTCTAGTATCTGAATGCATTTGAATCCTGCTTGTGGAAAAACATGTGACCATGGAGCTGCTTTTTAAATTTCTTTCAAATTTACTGGACTGACAGTGGCCTCAAAACTTTTTTTGACATTTAATCCATGCTTAAAAATGTATGAATGGCATTGCATTAAACAACAAAATATATCAAACCACAATATATCAACTTTTGACTAACTTTTAGGATGTCTTTTATAGAACTAAACCAATATTTGTATAGGGCGAAGAAAAAAAGAAAAAGGAAAAAAAAGCCCACATACTAATGTAATTTGAAGAGACACACACCATTTATGGAATAATAGTCTTTAGATATGCAGATATATTTAGTTTGTTGTTGCATATTGTTGTGTGTGTATATATAATTCTATAGTCTGTTGTTGTAATTAGAATCATTACTGTAATACTTTGTGACTGAAACATTTACTTCCCTTGATCTCTACCCAAATTCAAATCTCACAACACGTGGTGTTTGCCTCTTGGAAAAAAATGTTTAAACTAAAATAAATAATAAGCTTTCTTGTATTTTTTTTTTTATGAAACATCAAACAAAATATTTTTCTAATATGTTTGCCAGTTTTCAAACAATAAAACAATAGATATACCATTCAAAATGAAGAAACCTTCTGGTTGTCAGACTTAGTGGAACATGGCAACCAATTTCATTAGTTCACCAAAAATGACCCTGGAGAGCAATTTCATTACAAACATGGTTTAAGTTACAGAAAAAAAATCTGACATATTTTGCTTTCAGATGCCTCTTATTCATACAGTTTAAATGTGACTCAGCAGTCCAAATACATATTGAAGCTACTGTATATTCATTCTCTAGTTTTCACATATGTGAGCATGTTTTAGAACACACCCAGCATGTGTCAACATCCCTCCTCTCATGCATAACATCTCAACTCTTTTGTCATCTCCGTACATGTGTGGAAGACAGCACGCAGAGCAGACATCAGCTCCACATCTGTGCATGTGTTTTGAGCACGCGAAGGTGTGTGAGAGAGTCACAGAGCTCACAAGTCTCAGTTAAAGCACTCTATCATCTGATTGTCAAGAGCAGCAATTATCGCAGCCTTCTTTGCAGTCCACATACCGCCTTTTCATTCTGCAGGGACCCTGTTCAAACAGAAGCTTCTAGACTCTGTCAATAAAAAGACCAATATAAACCTTATAACAAACAAGCCTCCTGACGCCTGCCTGTGACCCGGGATCAAAAGAAGCAAAGACAAGCCTATGCACAGAACGTCTCTGACACTCTTGAGCTGCTGTGATTTTAAAGAAGGTGTGGCAATGCTACCACATCATGTTTGATTTGATTTATTTAACTTAACACCCACACATAACGTCCTGCAGTCAAACAATTAACTATCTATCTATCTATCTATCTATCTATCTAATGTCTGTCTGTCTGTCTGTCTGTAGTAGTTATATTTGTTTTGTAACTCATTGTATAGTGAAAGTGTAGATTGAGTAATTTAATTAACTACTTTAAATTATGAGCAGCTTACAGTTTCAAAGTCTGTTCCCCAACAAAAGAAATTAGTGTTTTCATTAATGAAGTCAGTCTAAATTGTGTCTCAGTAGGCACTACTGTCCAAGTAATCTGTCAAGTTTAACAAAATCCTAATCCACAGCGACACACTGTCACCCTTCACAATTAATGCGCCGCTGGGACGAGGTGTGTTTCACACTTACAGTTTGTGATCTTTCTCTTCTGTTATCAAGGTAGTCGAAGAACAGCTCACACTGACTGACATTCAGCATGGTAACAGCAAATGGACAGAACGGGACAGAACATTTCAAGCGAATGAATGAGAGACATCCACTGAGGGTGATTTTGAGCCCCACTGAGAGTAAGACACCAAATGGCTCAGATTAGATCAGTAGCTCATGTTCTCTGTGGTCATCACATTTAAACACAAGAAAACGTGTTCTGTACTTGTTAGCTAATACGGCTCTTCTGATGGCTCATGTGTACTGGCTAATAAATGTTAAATTTTAAGTATATAATACTTCTGCACATCATCAGCGAAGACTGATGATCTATATATGGTATATTAGTTATATATATTATAATATATAGTTATATATGTTAGTTTCCGATCTAATAATAATGTTTCCGTTTATTATTATTAAACATATGGTTTCAAATCCTTAGATATTTTTATTTTATTTTAATTTGATACATTTTTGCATAAACATTTGCACGAAAATTTGCATGAAAAATGACATTTGAATGTGTTTTTATAATTTTTTTCTAATTTTATACAGCTCTTTTGCATTACAAATTACGTTATCATTCTAACAATTTGCATGTTAATTTGAATTAAATGACTATTATTATTCATTTAGAGCAAAGACTGAAATGTAAAAAACTACAGTACATGTAATTATGGGTGGATATAGGGCCAAAAATCAGCCGTAGTTAATCATAGGAAGTGCAGAGAGCGTCAGGGCTGCAGGGGACGTGCTAGACCACAGCAGGAAGGTGAACATGAAGCTCAGTGCCACTTTAAGACAGAGGTGTAAAGTATTGGAGTAAATGTAATTAGTTACTGTACTAACTGTTTGGAAACGGAGCGTAAATGTAGAAGTCCTTCAAAGATTTCTTATCCTGTTGCGCCCTCTATAGGACCAGCGACTAGTCGACGTCAAGCTTAAAGCGTCATGGCAGAGCATTGAAGTCGACTAGTCGATTAGTCGGTGCAACCCCTAGTGTATATATAGCCCTAGTTTTTATTTAGTTCCTTGTGAGTTGTTGAATGTAATGGTTGTTTGCCAGTCATTCTGTTCTTTGTTCCCTTTGGTTTTTGCCTCATTGTTTGTTCAAATTTTTCCATGAAATGTCAGCACATAGATCCTTGCATCTGCCTGTTTTCCGCAGCTTCTCCACAACGTTACAGTTTTTGACTGGCATGTCTCTT
>NW_015643185.1:509792-518985 GCF_001515625.1 Sinocyclocheilus rhinocerous | reverse complement strand
CCTGTGTGTATATATAGCCCTAGTTTTTCTTTAGTTCCTTGCGAGTTGTTGAATGTAATGGTTGTCTGTTTGCCAGTCATTCTGTTCTTTGTTCCCTTTGGTTTTTGGCTTATTGTTTGTTCTAGTTTTTCCATGAAATACCAGCACAGAGATCCTTGCCTCTGCCTATTTTCTGCAGCTTCTCCACAACATTACAGTTTTTTAACTAGCGTGTCTCTTTGACTAGTGCATTTTTTGAGCCTATATTTAGTATAAGTAAAATACTTAAGTACTGTTAAAATCAGATACTCTAAGACTTTTACTCAAGTTGTTTTGGAATTGGTGACTTGTAACGTGTAGTGGAGTAATTTTCACTGTAAGGTATCTGTACTTTTACTCAAGTATGGTTTTTAGGTACTCTTTACACCTCTGCTTTAAGATAAATACCTGTGACTTCTGAAGGGGCTCCCTGGTGATTATGTTAAACTATTACCTCAACAGGTGAGAGATCGAACACATTTAGAGAGGAGAGACAAACCCTGCACCTCACAGCAGCACTCAGAACAGAGGTGGAATACACAAACAGTCTGTTTCACTTTTGCACACAAATACACTGCATTGATCAATAAATCAATAAGATAGAAGTTGGCCACTGCATCCATCAGAAAATGCTGTGAAAGTGGACAAAGGGTGAAATAAATGATTGAGAAAGTGAGAGGGGGAGGAAACAAAAAGATCAGAGAGTGTGTTTAACAAGGGGACCCAGCCTGTGCTGATATTTGCTTAAACTTTGCCAAAAGAAAGCGTACAGAGATCTGAGGTTTCGGGGTGAGGGTGTGGGCGTGTGTGCGGTTTGGGATGACAGGATAAATGGATTACTGACCATAACAAATAAACCTACGTCATCCTGTTTGGCTTGGCCGGGACGAGCCACTTTCCAGTACGAAACTCCTGAGACGGTAGGACATGTGAGGTCTGCCAGTGACCTTACAACTGGACACATCCACAAGCCACGAAAAAACGAAACAACATGCTGGATATTCAATATTCTCTAATAGGATTTAGAGAAGGAGGTAAGTAATAATCTCCCGCTGTTGTTGTGGATGTATGAAAGCATCCAACAAAAACTCTCCTTGCACAAGTTCTGGACTGAGGGTATACGACGAGAGACATACCAAATAGGGTCTAAACATCATCCTAATGCATTTCCTTCAATGTAAATACATGCAACAAGGGCGTATATACCCAGGATCTTAATTGTCACGTTTGATTCAAGTGATTCATTTGAATTGAACTAACAAAATGTCACCATTCAGTCATAGTTTCGCTTCATTGCAGCTGCTAGTTAAAAAAAGGCAAGCCTTTCATAATGTATACAGAATGATGTTAAGGAGAGTTAGAGAGACACAGAGAGAGATTAAGCTTGTGATTTAGTTAAGCAGTGTTAGAACTATGTATTTAAAATGTAAATATCTCACTCATTCTTTTCTCCAGGTCTGGAGGCCAAACATGACATGTAAGCACTCTCTCACTCCGGATCTTTGCAAAAATAGATCATGTCACACTCCGGAATGTAAACTCAAACTAGGGAGCAAATTAGTCGGCCACAAATGATTGCTAAAAGTATGAAGTTTTCCACAAAAGCTCCCGGTGGAGTGGTTTGCCGAGGGCATGGAAATCAGACCCGCACATGTTTCGAGTTGAGGAGCGAGGGGGAAGAGGAAGGGGAGTGTTCTAGGAGTGTTAGAGGCTCTTGTCTTCTGTGAGAGGATGGAAGAGAATAAAAGGATGAGTACAACAGAGCTTCAGACCTAGAATATCAATGGCAAATCTTCTCAAACCCAAACTTGTATCACTGAGATTCTGGCAATCTTTTAAAAGACCATTAAAACACGAATGAATAAAATTAGAATGATCAAGGATCACACAGGAGTGAATACACTAAACAATTGCACCACGTCTTATTTTCGAACCACAAGAGATGAAAATCCTTGACATTTCTGTTAATTCTTTTAGCACTGGAGGGCAGCAGGGATGATGTATTTTTAGGCCAAAAACAGGAAACAAGTTAGCATTTTGCACTTCTTATTCCATCGTCCTGAAGTCAACGGGTGTGTCTCAATCAGCTCCCTAGCTCGTGAATCAGAATATTGTGTACACGAATTTGGTCACTGGTAAGTTCCTGGCTCACTGCACATTGGGACAGTGATTACTCAATTTCTGGTGACATGACTACGTACAACGTCAACGGACAACATTGTTGAACGTCACCGCTGGTATTAATCAACAACAGGCAGGACCAATCTCTTTTTGATATTATTTTTTTAATTCTCTTTAAACACATTGTTCTTTTACATGTTCTTACACCATTTCAGCCTAATATTAATTATAAACGGTAACTAGATGTGAACATTACCTGTCTAGCGATGTGTGTTTATGTTGAAATACACTAAAAAAAGGTTTGTCTTTTCAAATCTTCTATCGCGTATCATTATATTTATCGAGCTGGCTCATGTGGTTTACGCACCCAATGTTTTTTTTATTTTTTTTTATTTTATGTTTTTTTTTATCTGAAATAAGGTCTGTGGTTAGTCCCCTTTTGTGATTTTTTTTAATTACTTGTCCTGAAAAAGTGGCTAAGTGGGACTACAGAGGTTATTGGCATTAAACATCATCATGTCAAAAACGTAAACTCATCTACTCATTAGACCACTTTTACAGCTGCATTATGTTTTTAATCATGCTCTTGCAAACAATTCTAACTAAAACTTTCAGGGAAAATGTTTATGAAATGAAGACTGAAAGAGTTGTCTGAAGCTTAACTGTGGTGACACTGAAGTCTTGCGATCGTAGAGTAGTTAGTTCATAAATAAAAGTAAAAGCTTTATAAGCTTTTTTTTTTCTTCTGGCAATTGTATTCAGGCTTCAAAAGTTGTTTACATTTGTGAATATTATCATGATGAGCAAAAAGTGTAATAATCAAACTTTTGTTGGTCACAGAGCTTGTTTTTTGGAATAATACAAAGGCCAATGGAAAAATCCAACTGTTTTTGTTGAGGGAACAGGTGATGTTAACATCTGAGTCGACCTACAAAAATATGTCATCACTCACATTTCATTCATTTATTTTTACAAAATGCTACTGACGTAATGTTGCATCTTTAATTAACACTGTTAAAATGACAACCAACCAGTAACTAAACAGATTTAAGTTTCAGTTAGTTTGCATGTGTTTGATACACTAAATCGATGAATTCATTCACAAAATGGACTACACTGGTTGTGCTGCATGGATCTTCTTTATGCACCAAGAGCTTGTAACACTCCAAAGAGAAAGGAAAAATTGAAATCGCATCATATGACCCCTTTAACTAAAAAGAATCAACTCATTAGAATCATTCATTCATTCATTCATTCGGGAAACAGAGTTCACTGGTTATGCTGCATGTCTTCGATTAACTAAAAATAATCAACTCAACAGTCATTTGCAGGAGATGGGCTACACTTATGGCACTTTTTGTTTTAAAATCACTAAAAAGAAACTAATTCATAAGAGTCATTTGTTCTACACTGATCACACTCTCTGTTTCATGCAGTAGATACAGTAGCAGTGTTGAGAATTGTTAGTGGATCTGAACATCATAATTTACAGTATTTTTTTTTTTTAAACATGGAACCGGTTCTGTGTACTCTCCTCCATCCTCCACTACCCAGCAAATCTGAGCCAGCCTGTAAAATGGGGAAATGCGTCATGCAAATTGGGTTCACCACTAATTTTTTGGGTAGGCTTGCACCGTTAACCTGATGCTGTGCTAAATGTTCTCTGATTCAATGCAGACAGCGCACACAAATAAACCACTCTATCAGCGGACACAGTTAAATTAGCAAATTTCATCCACAATGTGCTGTCAGAAGCCCAATCATGGTTTAGTTTATCCTTGTTCATTTAAGAGCAAACCCCAAGAAAACCACTGATTGAGTAAACATAAACCTCCACCCTGTAAGGTACCATATGTGTGAATTTGACACTTCCCACTGCAATTGACATCCAGTATAGTGCCACACTGAATGCAGAATGGTTGCTGTCAGGTTATAGTAACACTGCCTTTAAGGTCAATTATGGGAAATGTTTAGGAAGTCCGCTGAATGCTAACATATGCAGTGTAATGGCTACAGTATGAGGGCCTCACAGTCTTCCACTGTACACATGATATACTCAAGCGATCACTGTTTAGAGCAACCCATTTCCTCTCAAACACAAATCTATCTGGCTCACAAGGTGTATTTATGTGTACTGAACATCGCGGTTCTACTGTTGTGTGGTGATATGATCCTGTGCCATTGTTTCCAAATGCGAATTCTCTGCAGAACACCACGTACCCCGGCATGTAGGAGCACTATAAATTTGTTCAGTCATGGGCAGATTCAGACTGGCATGTTCTTGGAGCACTCTTCTCCAGAGACACACTCAAACGGCCTGGTCCAACTTTGATGAAAACCCCGCAAACCAAGAACAAGGTCAGATTTTAGAGCAATTACTGCACTAACAGAGACTTTGCATGAAAATGTGTGCTGCATTACCAGATGACCCAAATGTACTGAAATTCATGACCATTAGAATTTAAATTTGGTCTCATTTCCACATACCATGTGAGATTACTACTTAAATTAGGAAATTACAGTAAATATAAGCAGAATAATTATATTATTAAACTTTTTTAACCTCATGTTCTTTGAAAACTGGCTGTATATATATATATTTTTTTTATGTGAGTACCAGAGACCCCAGTGCTGTAAATGTAAAAATAACTTCCATTTTAGAATTAACCTTTCCCTTTAGATTCTAAAATGTTCCTTTGTCTTTAATCAAAACCCAGCAGGCAAGTATTATTGAAGATTGAAGATAGTGAACTATTTTATCACAAAGTAGACACTTTAGAAATGACTTATCTAATACAGAAACATTCTTTCTGATTTGAGTCAAATTGTTATGAACAAACGAACGAAAGCATGAATTCAAAAGATACATAAGAACATTTACATTTAATAAATTAACAGAGAAAAAAGTCATAGAACATACTGTTTTATTGTATTCATCAATCAAACTCAAATGCATTCATGCTTATCCAATCAAATAATTCATATTTTCTAACTGGAAATGTGCCTTATCAAATACGATAACATTGTTTCTGTTAAAATAAAATAAAATAAAATAAAATAAAAAAATCAAACTCAAATGTATCCATGTGTTCTAGCTGGGGTCTCTAAGCACCCATTCATAAGTCTTAATGGATTATGCTTGAAGTATGCACTCAAATATGTATGTATGTATGTATGTATTAATTTATTTAAATTTAGTAATTCATTCTTATAAGATGTAAAAGTGTGAACATGATACCTAAATGCTAATATAACAGCCTTGGGGTCTCTCAGACCCCATAAGAACAGGGGAGAACATGAGAACATAAACACATCATGTATATAAATACAATTTCAGACACATCCACATATGGAAACATATTGTTCTTTTCAACACAGGTATATAAGGTATAGTGTGGCTGTCAGCATCAATAATATATATATATATATATATATATATATATAAATGATAAAATTGCTTCAATTTGCACGCAGTTAAAGTCATGAAAAAAAGTCACTTTAAAAAGCTAAAACCTGGAAGAAGCACTGCTAGGAAAATACATTTTTCTCTCAGCGTTAATATCAGAACCTGCGTCTGGTAATTGAGGGGGGATCGTCAGGCGTCCATTAACCCTGTCAGGTATGATTAATGCGGATGTCTCGCCCCACGGTTCACCCTTTGTGTGACGGACAGGCCTGATGTGATTGGTCACAGCTCTGGTAGCGAGTGATGGTGACTCGCTGACATTGTGGTGAGGTGTGTGGTTTGGATGGCGATTTGATTACATGTGTAACACAGAGGGGAAAAACCACTCAACAACGAAACGAGAACCGCACTGCTACTCTCCGAGAATGGCAGACAGGAACATGGGAGTTAGAAAAGCCACAGTAGGAGATGCCGGGCAGTTCAGCGAGGCGGTGGACGAGTGAAAAGAGATAGACTTGTGAATGACACAAACCAAGTTCTTCTACCAGTCATCCAAAGTGGCCTGGGTTGGGTTAAAAAATATATATATAAAATGATGGTGTAAACACATCTGCGTTCAATTGGAAGCTCTTTATCTTTGAGATCCTGACAGATACTCTGCTATTAAAATCATCTTTCATCCTGTATTACATACTGCTGGACAATTTGGTGATATACTTTAGCAAACTAACCAATCTCACCATCATTTCTTTGGTAAGCTTGAATGTTTTGATGGATTTTTCTAAGAACCACTGTTCAGAAACCTGTTATTTTCTATTACAGTGATTCTGTTAAAGGAGACGATTTTCCACAGGGACAGTTTAAATCTTTCTCTCTCTGAAGGGCGGATCGTATACTGTAACTCATTTATGAGAATCTTACTGACTTTCTCTTCCTGTTTCACAGATCACGGAAATATGGGGTCAGATATGAGTCATGCATATCCACTGAGCTGAAAAAGATATTGTAGCATCATCACGCAACAGATCAGATGCTATTTACAATGGGACAATTCATACCAGTCAGCATCTGCATATAAATTACTGTATGTCTTTCAATGTTGAGCTAATTTATTACAGCTTCTAACTACTCATATGCAGGGGCGCATTAACGCATGGTCTTCAACGGGCTGAAGCCCAGGAGCATACACTTGGGAGGGGCCTACTGGCTGCAGGTAAATTATATTTTTCTAATAATTATTTATATATATGGGAGCTTGCAGTAGTGACAACAGCATTCTGTAAACAAACTCACACACTCATTTTCAGCGACGCCCTGCTTGTAGTATATTTGGTGAATGGTGCAGTTTAGGTTTCCCCCACACAGTTTGTATAGCTGATATGTTCCACGGATATACTGTGAGCTGAATGCACAATGCACTAATAAAGAAGCCTAGCACGAGAGCTATTCTGTGTACATGTCTTTATGCTATATGATTTAATTAATTAAACTCGAGCACGGCATGTTTCAAAATAAAAACACAGCAATCACCAATCACCAAATCAGCCCACATTTATGCAAACTTGCCAAGTGATAGTTCCGATCTACTAATGATGAATAATGAATATTTTGTGTAATTTATGGTGTTAAAATCATACCTGCAAACTCACCTTTTCATATTCCCTCCTATAATGCCTGTAATAACGTAGTGTTTACTTTAAGTAAAGGCTATGATTCTGCTGCTTCACAAGCGCTACCTTCTGTCAAAGAGTGAATTTGCATATTAACTTATATTCATATTTTAAGCAGAACAGTGTTGTAAATGTTAACTGGCATGTCAAGAAGAAAAATTCTAAATTCGACATAAATAACTGTCAGGAAGCTAAAAAAAAAAAATTCTAGGGTAGGGGGGCCTACTGTAATGCTGCAGCCCAGGGGCCTCTGATTATCTTAAGGTGCCCCTGTTCACATGAAACACATTTTGAAAGCTTAAAAACTAAACTTTCTAGAAACATCAGTCACTCTAGCCATTTGAATTTTTTAAGGTGCTGTATGTAATTTTTATGACTGTACTAAAGCATAAAATTACATTTTTAAAATTTGGACTGCAGTTCCCATTTTAACTGCTAGCTGCCAATACTACATACTAAAGTCTTTAATAATTTGTAGGAATGTAAAAATATTCTGAACCAAACCGAACAACCGCAATAAACCACCCATGGTACGTACCGCCGTACTCTCATGGTGCACCGAACGCCTCCCGCCCAAATAGTAAATCAGAGTGACAACTTCCGCTAAATGCACAGCACAGGCTTTGCTGTCTCGTGTCTGTGCTTTAGGCGATCAGGCTCAATTTCATTCATTTCCAATGGATTTGACATTATGTAATGCTTTGTTTCTATTTATTATCTATAATTTGTGATTTTACCATGTCCTGCTGCTTTCAAACTGGGTTCCATTTTATGTTAAATGTGCTGCTTATAACATTTAAATTTTAGCTTTATTATTATTATTATTATTTTTTAAATTAATTAAGGCAAAATGTCCAATTTGTTAACAAATGGAGGAGTATTCTTGTGGAGATTTCAAATACCACATAAAGAATAGCCTACATCCCCCCACCACCCAATACCAAACCAAAACAATGACCCCCAAAACTGCAAAACTTATACCGAACCACGAGAAACCGTTGAACCGTTACAACCCTAATAATTTGGCTAAATCAATGTTGGGACAAATAATTATAAAACTATTTCAGTTCTAGGAACCGCAAGAGAATCATCAAATCCCTACCTCTGTCAACAGTAGTCCAATAGACGTTTTTTTGTAGACATTTTGTTTGCTTTCTCAAAATCCCTTTGAAAAGTCAAAAGTCTTTCAGCTGGTGTTGGTGGATGGAAAGTTTGACCTGACAGTAAAGAGACCGCAGATAAGACGACGTCCAACCCTCTGAACCGGCACGCCGAAGACAGATATGAGCTCGGATCTGTCCTTTGCTCTGCCTGAGACACTCACTACTCTGTTTAGCTTGATTGTTCGCCATGGCAACATAAAATGAGAAAATATTTGATAGCTGAAATCCAGGCCAGACAGAGCCATAATTAATTGCTTATAAAAACATTCACCTGCCAAGTGCTGTAGAACATGAACCTTTAGTATATCCAGCATCATACGCCAGGAATTTAATAGGGGTGCTCTGATTGATCGGCTACCGATCACTATCGGCCGATAATCACGTTGGGATGATTGCACGCACACACACACACACACACACACACGATGCGCAAAACAGGCCTGGAGTTTATTTTGTGTTTTGTGTGCGGCAGTCGTCCGCGAGGGGCTGCCGCTTTACTTTCATTTTGTGTTTGTTTATTTGATTAAAGTTTTGTTTAAACGTTCGCCGGTTCCCGCCTCCTTCTTCCCGATCTACAAACTACGTTACATTGTGTTTGTGGTAAATAGCCACAGATCAGTAGTGGACTCCTGTGTGAAAGCCCCTCTCACAAGAGTCACCTAAGAGGGGAATTCCTCCCATTTTCAAAAATGAAATTCAGGCCCTGAATTAAATGTCTAAAAATCCTGATTGGAGTATCACTATAATTAGTTCTAAATGATAAAAAGAAGGCTTTAAAAAGATCGGTATCGGCAGATACTGCTTTCTGTGATCGG
>NW_015643185.1:503984-508564 GCF_001515625.1 Sinocyclocheilus rhinocerous | reverse complement strand
GCTGCTTCCCCTCTCACAAGAGTCACCTAAGAGGGGAATTCCTCCCATTTTCAAAAATGAAATTCAGGCCCTGAATTAAATGTCTAAAAATCCTGATTGGAGTATCACTATAATTAGTTCTAAATGATAAAAAGAAGGCTTTAAAAAGATCGGTATCGGCAGATACTGCTTTCTGTGATCGGTGATCGGCCTCAAAAATCCTGATCGGAGCACCCCTAGCATTTAACATAAAATCTAGAGACTATGTTACTTGCTCTTAATAGCGCACTAACAACTAGTTGTGAGAACTCTCCATTTGGACCAAAAAGTTCCCGGATTCCTTTATGTTTACATTGTGTTTGTGAAGGACCAAGCCTAACATTGTTCTATCATGATCCCATTTTAACACATAATTTAATATCAGTGAGGGAAAAATGAAACTTGCATCATAGACTAGTCTTAGTCTCTCTCTTTCTCTCTCTCTCTCGCTCTCTCTCTCACACACACACACACACACACACACACCGTGGCAGCTGCGTTACATTTCAAATTTATGAACAGATAAAAGTAGGGTAACTAAGAGCAGTGGTGCAGCAGGTGACCTGGCCTGTGTTTGTCTGTGTGTGTGTGTGTGTGTGTGTGTGTTCATAAAAGTGGTGATGATGTAGAGATCCAGGCCTGTGTTGGTTCATAAAAGCAGTGGGATGTAGGGAACAAGCACTCCAGTGGCCTTAAGGGAACTTTAGGCAATGAGATTATGTCACCAGTCATTAGTGTGTGGGTGTAGGTTGTTTTTTGCTTTTATTAATTTTTAACAAATTAATTTGCACATATCGGACTATATTCTAAACATTCACACGCTCATTTTATCTTAAATGCTAGTGGCTGTATTTGAGCACGAGGGAAAGTCTTAGATTGGACTGAAAAAGCTTGTCTTAACTCAAGAAGACTAAGAGTTTAGAGCAGGGGTTTTCAAACTTTACTAGATAGATAGATAGATAGATAGAAATAAGTTACATCAGTTATTAAACTCCAAGATTAAATCAGTAGAACTTTAAATGTTAATTTTGTGCTACACAAACATGTCAATAGAAACTGATTTAGTTATAAATATATGTAAACACACACACACACACACACACATCAGTTATAAATATATGTAAACACACACACGTTTAAAAACGAATTTGTAACATTATAAAGTCAACATGTATTCAAAATTAATTTTATACTGTCATCACACTAAGGCAAATTGTTTAAATATTATCTGTAAAAATGTAATAATATTCTAAATAATATATTATTCTAATAAATCTGTAAGAATCTGTGCAGTCTATAGAATGAAAACATAAAATTTAAATTTGGTAAATGTAAAAATGGAAATAATGTTTTTATGTTAAAAATATTTTGTAACACAACAAACTTTAACATAAATAATTGTAAATATTTATAATAAATGTAAAAATTGTAAAAACAAACACAAAAAAATGCTTAACATAATTATGCTAACATACGGAATCAACATCTTATGTTCACATATTAACTTTGACACTCCTAAAATACATTTTGTACATTTTTTCCCCCTCAAATTTTCTACAACCTCCTAAACCCCCCTTGGAGCCCACTGAGTGTCTCCGGGCCCCAGTCTAAAAACCCCTGAATCTAGAACCATTGTGCCCAATGAAATCCAAACTGTCAGTGGTTATCAGAGCCAGAGCAGCTGTGTAAGTAAGAAATAGAATGAGACAGAGAGAAGGAAATAGAGAGCGACAGACTGGGCTGAACGCAGGAATGTATATGGCATTAAATAATAATAATAAATTCTATATGCAGCCTCTTTCAAAACAGTGATAATGAAGCACAATGAATCAGATTAAAGATTCAGATACAAGCGCATGTCCTGCTGTTTACATTTTTACGTTCATAAAGAGCAAATAACTCATGGTGTCTTTACGAAATTTACGGCTTTAATAACAGATGATGAAGTGCATGAAAAAAAGGGAGTAACAAAAGGAGAAGTATGTTACTCTTTCTTTTTCGCAACATCTTCAACACACAGTTGCCAAATCACAGACAATGCAGAATTGTGCGTGTTGTGTTTGGAAAACACCTCTCATTCTTTCAAAGCGCATGGAATTGCGCTCGGCTGCCAACGAATGGACAATATTGCTTTTGTCTCCCAGTTCTGTCTCTTCCCTCTGCTCAGATCTAGAGTCTGATAACAGATGAAAAGATCACTGCATCGTTTGGACCGAGACCCGATCCTGCGTCTATCAGGTAACGTCTAAGCTGCTTTATAGGCAAATGCTGGGTGGCGTCACAAAACATCCACATGCTGTTTGAACTGTGCAGCTGCTTGTCAGGTTTAATTAGAGAAAAGAAAAGAATGTGGAAGACAAATAACTGAGAATTTCTTCAATATGATTAACTGTAATACACTATTCAATTTGCTTTCTTCCTATTCAAATAGTAGTCATATATATATATATATTTTTTTTTTTATTAATTGATTGACAGACACAATACACTGGTAATTCATACTAACCAGCTAAACTTGACCTCAGTTAGTTTAATATATAACAAATAAAATATGAAGTAAAAATTGAAAGCAATCAAAACTCCTTAAATAATAAGTGTTTTGATACACATCACTGTCAGAATATGTTTTAGTGCAGGGTGGATCCGTTTTCCTTTTGTTTATACGCATGTCAGTTGTCAAAAATGAAAGCTTGCAATTAGAAAAATGTGTTTACTGTGAATTCATGTGTTTACCATTCACACGCTTCAGTTTTTAGCATTTCTGTGATATTAGAGAATGAGTATATGCTACACCGTTGCTGAAAAAATTATAATAATAATAATATTTCCCACAAGAACATACCAGACAGATCTTCTGACGTGTTACCGAAAGACATTCAACGTGTTCAGTCATGCATGTCTCCTGAATGAAAACACAAAAGAAAGGTGTTTCAAGTCTCGCACGGTTGATGGGCTGGATTGGTGTGTTTGTTATTGTAAGAGATGACTGCTGGCTTTTAAAGCCCATCAGGAGACCCTCTCTGTCTTTCTTACACACACATACTGTAGATCCCATGACTCATCTAGATGCCAAGCAAAATTTCAAATTAAGCCAAACAAGTAAGTACAATTTTCGACTGTCTGGAAACTTGAAAAGTTGCAGTGAAACCGAAAAGCTAAATTTTGGCCAAATGCAGCACCTGTAATTGATTAAAAAAAAAAAAAAAAAAAGCTAAAAATTCAGTTTGCTCATTCTATCTTTCTCCAGGGATTTTTGTAAGTCAATACTGAATTAATTTAATATTTTATTCCAACAAACATGATTGACAGAGCATATAATAACTCCAAATCAGAAGTTCCCTGACATTTTTTCCCTGTAACATTTCACATATATTTAAACAATGTTAAAACTCTGACAGCATAAGTGTGCAGTCCTGGGGCAATATCACCTAAGTCAACAGGAAGATAACACAACAGCCCATTGTTGCGAGCAGAACAGAAGTTGTATTGTGGTTAAGCTGTTTCAGTTCAAAAGAATTCAATGTCAAAAGAGCTGAGTCCAATTAAGAAACACCAGCAGCTTTCACTGGGTGTTATTCCAGGGCTCAGCCATGTTTCTGTTGGCCTGCCCGCCCAAGGTATGATGGGGAAAAATGTTCCTGCTGTGAATGTGAGATATTTGAACAAACAAGTGTGCACAGGTTAGAGCAGTAGGGCAACTCTTAAGAAGTGAGGTCCACTGGGGGAATTGAATGACAGGGTTGATCTGAATTCACACAGAAGTTTTGCCAGGGATGGGTTCACACCATCAAACCAGGCTTTGATGACCTTTTGCTGATCCTAGATATCCTGCTGTCGGAGAAGCGAGGAGCGATCAAAGTCCAAGGCAGAGATAATGAGGAATAACAGAGAGTTTGTTATTAAGAATATTAAGCGCCTTGGATCGGCCTGGCATGAGAGATCTGACGGCAGTCAGACAGGCTGTGAGCATTAGCTCATCACTTAGTAAACAGAATTAATATGATCTTTAATAGATAGTTCACCCAAAAACTATGTTAGCATTTACTCACCCTCATGTCATTCTAAACCTGTGTGGTTTTCTTTGTGGAACATAAAAGTTGATATGTATTTTTCTTTTTCTTTTAAAGAATATTCTGGCTACTCCTTTTAATGCCATGAAAGTGAATGAGACTGCCCATAGGAAAGAAAAATCAAAAGTGAGATCTCTTTAACATCTCAAATATTTCTCCTAGACAGAAATGAGGTTACTTTAAGATCGAATGGAGATTTTTGCTTGAATCTCCTGCTTCTCAAACTTGTCTCCTGAGACAAAAACTCTAACAGTCTCACAATGGTCTCCTTTAAAGCTTTAAAAGAGATCTCAACAACATCACACACTGTGCTCAGATATTTCTCCTTAGCTAGAGACTCTGGATCTCTCACATTTGTCTCTTTTAAAGCTTTAGAAGAGATCTCAACAACATCACACACTGTGCTCAGATTTTTCTCCTTAGCTAAAGACTCTGGATCTCTCACATTTGTCTCCTCAAAAGTTTAGATTAGAGATCTCAACAACATCACAC
>NW_015643185.1:501893-502523 GCF_001515625.1 Sinocyclocheilus rhinocerous | reverse complement strand
CAGAGTTAAAGGCTATATTGCGAGAGAAATTATGCAGAAATAAGGATAATGTTACTTTTTATAGGACAATGTTTATGCATACTTAGGCACATAATTTGTTGCTGGAAATAGTAATGTACCGGATGCCTTAATCAAAACTGATCTATAGAAAATGTAACCCTGGAGCTTTCTTTGCTGAAAGGCACATAAATGGCGTATGACTCAGTTTTGATTATTAATTGACTAATTTGATTATTAATACATATTATATGGAAGAAAAGTTTCAGCTAATATTGAGGCATTTGACTTGGTGCACACTTTGTAAAGTTATTGTGATCACTTCTGAAATTTAGAGGAGACAAATGTGAGAGCTCTCGAGTCTTTAGTGTAGGAGAAAAATCTGAGCACAGTGTGTAATGTTGTTGAGACCTCTTCTAAACTTTTGATGAGACAAATATAGAGAGATCCAGAGTCTAGCTAAGGAGAAATGTCTGAGCAGTGTGTGATGTCATTGAGATCTCTTCTAAAGCTTTAAAAGAGACTAATGTGAGAGATCCAGGGTCTTTAGCTAAGGAGAAAAATCTGAGCACAGTGTGTGATGCTGTTGAGATCTTGTTTGAAACTTTGGAGGAGACAAATGTGAGACCACCA
>NW_015643185.1:490944-499092 GCF_001515625.1 Sinocyclocheilus rhinocerous | reverse complement strand
AAAAGAGACTAATGTGAGAGATCCAGGGTCTTTAGCTAAGGAGAAAAATCTGAGCACAGTGTGTGATGCTGTTGAGATCTCTTCTAAACTTTTGAGGAGGCAAATGTGAGAAATCCCGAGTCTCTAGCTAAGGAGAAAAATCTGAGCACAGTGTGTAAAGTTGTTGAGATCTCTTCTAAAGCTTTAAAGTAGACCATTGTGAGAGAGTTAGAGTTTTTGTCTCAGGAGACAAGTTTGAGAAGCAGGAGACTCAAGCAAAAGTTTCCATTCAATCTTAAGGTAACCTCATTTCTGTCTAGGAGAAATATTTGAAATGGTAAAAATATATATTTTTTATTTTATTTTTCTTCCCTCTGGTAAGCTTCAATGGCATTTATCTACACCATTTCAATCAAAGACAATACATGCATTGTCATATTTGAAGTTGTTTTATGTAGACAGTGTTTTATTGCACAGTGATTTAACAGAGGAAACCATAACCTATATTTACATACATCTGAATTTATTATGTCTGTATAGGTCTTTTATTAAGTTTTTAGTTTTATTTAATTTGAGTTATTGTAATACTTCAACAAACTAAATGGAAATATATATATTATTTCATTTCCATTTAGTTTGTTTAAGTATTACAATAACTCAAATTAAATATATATATATATATATATATATATATGTATGTGTGTATTAGTAATAGTAATATTGATATTCTGAAATGTTTAATGCTATTTAAATGATAGTTTTAGTATTTACAATATTAGTAAAAGTTTAACGTTTCTCCTAAAATAAAACTGAAGACATCTTAAGACAAAGCTGATATCTCAATGAGACACATAAGAGAATCACCCTTTAGTATCCTGAGTGTAGAGTAAGCTCTGTCAGAGCCATAGCCGTGTGGGCAGCACGTGAAGCACAAATACACTTCAGGCAGCATGGGTTTGAATCTCAGCTAAAGGTACTTTCCTGCTCCTGTTCAATTCTCACCTGTCCAATTGTTTCCTGTCTCTACTTCTACTGTCCTGACCATTAAAGGTGAAAATTCCCATTGCAAAAAAAAAAGCAACAATAAAAACATTTTTATAATGGAGTCTTGCAAGAGATTACAGCAAGACAATAAAGAGATCTCCCATGTTTCTCACACGTTTCTCTCCCATTGTCATTTTGGATTCCTTTTGTTTCAGAACTTTCTCATGTCTCAGTTGTGTCTACTTTTATTTCTCCTAAGGATTTTTAGGAGAAACATCTGAGACACTGTTGAGACTAAACTGAGAAATACACGAGAATCACAACTAAGTCTCCTGAGGTTAGAAAGAGCAACCACTGAGCAATAAAATATTCCTATAATGGAGTCTTGATAGAGATCGCAGCAAGACAATAAAGAGATATTCTGTTTCTTCCACCACATTCTCTGCTTTGACTCTGTTTTTCTCAAATATTTCAGTCTCATTTGTGTCTACTTCCATATCTCCTAAGGAATTTTAGAAGAAATATCTGAAATGCTGTTGATACTAAAATGAGAGATATATGAGAATCTCATCGAAGTCTCCTGAGCTTAGGAAAAGCAAGCACTGAGCAATACATTTTTCTTATGGGTGGGGCTGACATGTTACAAAATGACATAAAAATACCCATAAAAGTACAATGAAGATGGTCTATATGAATATTTTTTGTGTAATAAACAAACCAAAATTTAAGTTGTTATTCACTAAAAATGTTGACACCTTCTGTAGCTCTTCTTTCTACACCCATAAGAGTTCATAAGGAAGGAGATTTGTGAATAAATTATTTTTAGTTTAGATCTTTTCAATGAATCAGTTTATCCAATTCATAAATTATCTGAATGATTCATTCACAACTCTGTGATCTGGGGTCTCATTTATAAAACTTTCCGTATTTCATTCTAAAAGTGTATGTACGCACAAAAGCTAGATTTTGCATACGCACAAAAGTTTTCAGATTTACAAAACCTTACGTATGCCAGAAACTGTGCAAAATTCCCTTTGTAATACCCAGTCAGCGGAAGATTGTGCGTACATGCATCTCCACCCCGTCTCCCCAAAGTAACCATATATGGAGCTTACAACGCCTTTTTTTTACTAACATAATGCCATTTCCATGCATATTCCATCCACGTGACACCATGTTTAACGCAGTTAAAGGTACAATACATTAGGAAAATATGAGATACAGACTATAAATGCCTTTTGTGACATTACATTGCTATTCAATGTCCTAGAAAATACATTTCAGAGAAAGTGTTCAGAGTTGTTTTCATTTTTTTCCACTGGCCAAATAGTATTTTCAATTGTTTTAAACAAATCAAATTTATGCAATTTTGCCTATAAGGTATACATATGTTTTAGGATGTTATATATTTTAATGGAAAGAGATAGGCCTTATTTTTTTGCAGCTTAAATGTCTGACTCACCGCGTCAATAACAAAACATTTTGAAAATAAAACGTGCATATCTTACAGTTTCCTTCGAATTCTATCTTTTAAATACAGTGGTGTTTGTCACAATATTGGGAAGAGCACGAAAGGGATTATCATTAGGCTACTGCCTGTCTGTGTGCGACACCTGCGTGCAGAGGTTCTACAATACTGTCATCTGACCTGTTCAAACCAGTCAATGGACTGTTCTATCAACGAGTGCATCCTATTTGTCTGTCATTACCGTTAATGTTCCAAAGCCATCAGACGAAGTCAAGTTCACATCAAACTAAAAAATATTTTCTAAAAAACATGAGTTTTGCTATTTAGAACACAATTCAAAGTGGAATTGTTATGCGCCAAGCAATCCTTGCTGTGGTGAAAACATTAAAACGCAGCATACCACAGGAAAATTGTTCAAAAGCAGCAGATCCACTGCAAATATTTCTATTTAAATTCATATAAAAATGTTGTAACTTCCGGATATAGTGCTTAACTCCATTAATGAGAGTGGAATATTTAATCTAAATGTGTATATCAAATGTAAAACAGATTTTACAATCATTCTGTTTACTTCATTATTTCACTCACTCCAGTAAAAGAGTGCGTACGCATGGTCTACAGCAGGGGTGTCAAACTCAATTCCGGTAGGGCCACAGCCCTGCAGAGTTTAGCTCCAACCCTAATTAAACACACCTGATCCAGCTAATCAAGTCCTTCAGGCTCTGGAGCGGGTTTGGAACTAAACTCTGCAGGGCTGCGGCCCTCCAGGAACTGAGTTTGACACCCCTGGTCTACAGAATACGTCCGGTGCGCACATATTTACGCCTAGTTTATTTTTTATAAATCCCGATATGTGTGTGGGAAAGAGCATATGCACATTTCTATGTCAATTTTGTGCGTACACAACATTTATCAATGAGGCCCCTGGTCTTTTTATTTGACCATAAAATATCAGTTTCAGAATTATTCTGATGGTACACTGACTTCTAATAAGGCAAATGGCTTCTGTTTATTCCCCACACTCCCTCCTAAACTTCTGTTCCAGGTGTAGGTAAATTTGGTGAGCAGGTATGAAATTTCATGAAAAAGGCAGATTGCTTTACGGAAGCAAACAAATGCGCATGTACAGATATCCACTGTAATTATGACAGTGATACATTTATGACAGTGAATTCCACTCACTTAAGGGGGTTCCAAAGTTGCAAAAATAAACAAAACTACAGTTGCTTTAAGAGAATAGTTCACCCAAAAATGAAACTATGCTGAAAATGTATTCACCCTCAGGCCATCTAAGATGTAAATGTTTGTTTGTTTCAGATTTGAAGAAATTAAGCACAACATCACATGCTTACAAGTGGATCCTCTGCAGTGAATGGGTACCGTCAGAATGAGAGTCCAAACAGTTGATTAAAACATCACAATAATCCACAAGTAATCCACATGACTTCAGCAAAGCAATTAATGTCATGTGAAGCAAAACAAATTCATTAATACGTTTTTCATTAATACCATTGCTTCCAGCTAAACTGCGAGTCCTCCACCCATAATAATGCTTCAAATTTGGGTGAACTATTCCATTAACAAAGTAGAAAACACTGAATCATCAAATAATGACTTGAATATTGCTAATATACCTTCAGAAGACTTTTAATCTAATCTTTATAATACTTTTACGTAGCTTTTTCATTCAGTTTGAAGCTTGACAGCTACAGTCCTCATTCACTTTCATCTGGAAAAAAGAACGGTTTGGAATGGAATTTGAAGAAGTACAATCTTACTGACCCAAGCCTGGATTAGAAACATAGAAGGTTTCTACGCACTCAAACTCTTCTACGTGCTCATAAACAGAGTCCAGGTCTTCCTAGACCTCAGCAGTTTAGAGATGAACTCATCTCGGTCTCACAGGGGGAGCAGAGCGCACTGTGCAGGACTTTATTGCTCTGGATAATATTGACTCAACTTTGAGCTCCTCAGCATCAGCCTGTAATGGTGTTTATCCAGGAGAGATCTTAGGGGAATCCACACTCTCTGAAACACAGATTAAAGGCCAGAGTGGAGCATTAGTCCGCTCTGGTGTCTTATGGAAACATTACATGCATTCAAACATAAGCAGTTTCACCCCAAAATCAACTCAAAAGCAGCAGGCAAACAGTCTCATTACGATTCTCTCCATTCCATTCATTCCAGATGAAGTCATCACCATTTTCACGCAGAATTAGTAATAAACACAGGTAATGCGGGAAGTATTTTTCTACAGATACAGTCATGGCAAAGAGGCCTTGTCAACTATTGGGGGAAACATCATGGTTTCCGTAATTACTCATTCATTTGAATGGGAAAATTCTAGTATTTACACCTATTTAAATAGTGAGCAAACAATATGAACAAATATAAACACTGAAATGATTATGACTTTAGTGAAATGCATTTTTCAGTTCTTTATATTATAATTGTGGAGCAAATTTTTGTACTAAATAAGTTCAAATATTTGTAAAAATGATCATTTACTATTCTGATTTTCATTGTCAAAAACATCTCTTTCAGAAACGCAAGCACTTGGCCACTGCTGTGATTAGCGAACTTCATCGTACAGTATCCACATCCCACAGCATGTGTGATATGTGTTTTAATGCTTGAGGTGGGCTGCGCTGTAAAGGAGCCACTTATGTTTGAGCCTGTGTCAGGTCCTGAGGCAAAAGAAAATGAACACAATACTTGGCACTGGCGTCGCTTCCAATACAATATATTTAGAAAAACAGGCAACATGCTGAGAATAATTAAGAGTCCACCTTGAAATGGGATGAATAAATGAAAATATTCTTGTTTAACTGATTAGTATACACTGTATTGGACATCACTGTCTATGACTACTGCTGTAAAAAAAAGACAGCCCCCAAATATCCCAGTTTAACTGGTTGTATTCATAGCCAACCAAGTTCATTTATCTCACCTGATCTGGTGAAGGATTACATCCCTGACCTCACGACTGTGTGATCATTCCCTCATGCTCAACGCATGCTTAGAGCTGCATTCCTGTAGTGCTGAACAGGCCAAGCAATCCACACATTTCATTCCACAGGCCACTATAGGAAGAGATACAGGATCTCTGCCACAGTGTAGTTGATCTGTATAGTGGGCACAGGTCCAAGCACAGGAGAGACAGACAGGGAACAAATGAGGTAAAAAGGACAGAACAGATACTTCAGTGGAAATTTGTGCACATACTTGCGTGTTGCGTGTGGACATTCTGGTTTTTACGTGGTTTTACAGGAGAACACTTATGGTACATCCGGCCGGTTAGTGTCAGGGGCTCGAGTGTTGTGACAGGGGAGTAAAACTATAGGAGCCATTGTTGCGTCACACACTTCTTAGCATTATATATGGATGTGCCTATCCAGGACAGTACACATTTAAAGATGTACTGTGTGTCTTGTGTTGAAGAAAGTCATGGATCAACTACGTGAAGGTGAGTAAATTATGACTGAATTTTCAGTTTTTGTGAAAAAATGACTTTATTTGTAATATATTTCCAATTATTATTAGAATTACATTAGAACTATATTCTATAATAATTATTATTCTTGTGTTATTTATTTATTTATTTATTGCATTGCATATCATAAAAATAAATAAATAAGGAGATTTGCAGTTGAAAAGGAATAAAAGGACAGAAAAAGGGAATATTGCCCCTAAAACACCTATACGTGTCTATTACGTGTCTATTTAAAAAATATATATACGTAAAATATATTTTACCAAAATCACAGCAAAGCCACAGCACAAGCCACTTTTTTATGATAAAGAATGTGTGAAGGAAATCAGTTTATTTCCAGTGCATAGAAATTTGATAAACCTTTCTGCTTCCCTATACACCACAAAAACCGTCACAGTCACAATGACCTCAGCTTATAAATAATTATAGACATCAATACTACGCTATCTGTTTTGCCTTCCTTTAACCCATGAGAGAAAGCCACAGAAACTCACAACAGTTGTTGAGTTTCAATGCATCCAGAGAGCCTTGAAAGGGCAGCTGGATTTGTTTATTCACACTCATAATGAGAAAGTAGATTATCTGCATCTAATTATTCCATCGTTTCATCCATTTTATGATTCATTGAGTCACATTATTTTATTGATTGAGTCTACAGTTGACATTTGAGTGGTGTATTAAAATTTAAAGATTGTGTCGTTTATGCAGTGATTTCATGACGGCCGATGGTAATAGGGTTTGGGCGGCAATAGCAGAGCCCAGCGATGAGTTCCCAGCACATGCAGCCCATATGGGAGGGCTGAGGTTCAATTCCCCGCTTTCCAAAGGTCTCAGAGTCATCTAGAGGGCTCCTTATAACTTGTTATTTTGTTGAAAGGTGAAAAGAGGTATGTCAGGGCTTTAGCAAACATGTAGAGTTTATCTGGTACCTGTCACTTAGGGCTAAAGTTGCTCCAGTAACAGTATATATTTTATAACAAATGGACGGAAGAGTGAATGTTTTATCCAGGCGGCTGTGATGTGTGTAATTCTACTCCAGAACCTACGCTCTCAGGAGCCTAAATCTGTCTGTCCGAAGACACCAACGAGCCTGGTGTCTGCAAACCCATGGGAAATACAGAGGAAATCTTGGATGATGAGATTTAACTGTAGCCCAAATTTGGCCTCGGTCCAGATTTGATATTAGTCCGGCCTCAGAAACTGTGAAGTGGCCTCATATCAGGCAGAGAGAAACCAGACACTGTCATTCTCAAAGCAGCTCAAGGCTTCTGGCAACAGCAACAGATTCTGGTTCAGCCTCAATGTCCGACCCTGTCTGCTTTGTGCCGGTTTTATATACAAGTGGCCATAAAGTCTGGGTCTCCACTGTCTAGCTAAGAGACATTTTCAATTGTATTTCAAAGCAGAAAAGCTAATTTCAGGCTTACTGACCATTTTAAAACACAATACTTGGACAAATCAACCACAAGCTACACGTTCTTTACTGCTAGACTAACGTGAAATATTTCCTACCACAGCAGAGCCAGACAGCTAAAGCCAAGCCTCCTAATCTCCCAGTGGACGTGATGTCAAAGATCGCCGGTCGTAAACTGGACTTATTGCAGTTCTTTATAGCAATGAATGTGTCATACTTATTACTATTGTTTTGTTTGTTCATAGAGCACATTTTTCCATTGTAATTTGTTTCATATTAAAGAAATATGAATAGTCATTGGTGCCTATGACACGGGTTTGACATCATGGTTTTGGGTTACGAGATTCTCGAGAACGAAGGACATTTGATGTTGCTGACGTCCAAACTGTGTCACAGGTGCCATACTTGTAGTGTTGGGCAAGCTACTCTTAAATTTAGCTTGTTAGTGGAGTGAGTGAGTGAGTGGACTGGAACAGCTTTGATCAACTGAAACACACAAAAAAGAACTGATTCAAAAGCATCATTCATTTCTCAAATTCCTTGTTCTAAAGAGATGTCAGAATACTGCATACAGGTCTTTACTGCTGAAATATCAAGAAAACTGTAGCATTGTCCTAATCAAAGAAACAAGCTTCAATACCAAAAAGCTTCATGTTACATAAAAAACAACTTTGTTGTATGAAAAAAAATTGTTAATTCAATTCAATTCAAGTTTATTTGTACAGCGCTTTTCACGATACAAATCACTGCAAAGCAACTTTACAGCAAATTAAGTTTCTACAATATTTAGTGGTAGCTTATCAGTGGTGA
>NW_015643185.1:465983-487772 GCF_001515625.1 Sinocyclocheilus rhinocerous | reverse complement strand
TTTTTGAGCAACACCCGCTGACTGTAATGATAGAGCTTGGAATAGCCAGGACAATTTTTAATACAACTCCGACTGGAATCGTCTGAAAGAAGAAAGTCATGTACACCTAGGATGCCTCGAGGGTGAGTAAAACACCCTAATTTTCATTTTTGGGTGAACTAACCCTTTAAGGTTCTTCAAAAATGCATTTGTGTACGTGTGTGTGTGTGTGTGAATTTGGACCATTATGAGGATTAATAAATCATTTTTATTTTGTATTTTTTAGGTAAACTATTGCTTTAAGAAGATTGGTGGTGATTTTCCAGCCAACTTATGCTTGCTGCTTTTCAGCTCAATGCAACATTAACTGACAGCAAGACTCGGTGTATAACAGTAATACTGTGGATCATTATTTTTTGACAAGTTTACTAAATCTGGACTCAGTTCCTTGCCTTGTTAGACAATGGAGACACTGCACTCGCTCTCATGGCAGCCTATGGACTGAGATGAACCTCTCTGTAGAGATGAACATCTATCTACACCTTCAACACTGCTGTGCTGCCAACGCCAGCTATACATATTCAAGATAAAGTGCCCTAATGATGTCAAGTAATATTCACGGAATCTCTCGAGTCTAAGAATTATACGCATTCTTAACGTATATGAATGTCGCTCCTGACCCGAGCAATGCAATAAATGGACATTACTGGATTGCACATGCAAATGAATATTAAAGATTAATTTATTCACTAATCACTTGGTAATGTATCAGCTAAGAGGGAGTGAAGCTGGATTTCATCCTAATGACCAATGTTTCATTTCCCTCGCAAAGCTCTCCTTTCAGTGCTGACCCTTTACACACAAGCAAGTCATCAAAGCAGCAAAACAGTGACCATTTGAGGCCAAGAAAAACTCAGAGACGCCCAAATCATTCACTGACATCCTCCCTAAAGTGTAAAATGCTCCTGCAGAGTAATGTCCTCCTCTTAAAACAGTGGGGACATGGTTTGGCTCTTTTGGCATGAGCAGGTGAAGCGTTTGTGTTTGATGGAGCTGAAACAATATAGCAGTTTTTTGTGAGCGGAGGTGCTTGAAGGTGCTATATTTGTACATTTGCTGATGAAAGTACAGTTTTGACAACATCTTAAGCCTAAAAGTATTTATGTGTACACAGCTTTAGAAATTTAAAAAGCAGTGAATTTATATTATAAATATACTTATTAGCTCAAAGAGTTGAGCATGTCATGGGTTCTATTACTAAGGAATGCATGAACTGAAAAAAAAGAGTAACACTTTAGATTAGGGAACACATATTCACTATTAATTAAGTTTTTCCTCCATAAAATCAAATTTGCCGCTTATTGATAGTGAGTAAGGTAGTCGTTTTAGTAGTTATGTTTTGGAATTGGGTATGGGTTAAGGTGTCTAGAATATGCATTAATATGTGCTTAATAAGTACTAATAAACAGAACCAATATGCTAGTAATATGCATGCTAATAAGCAACTAGTTCATATTGATTAATATTCCCTAATCTAAAGTATTACCAATAAATGTATACCTTGAATGAAAAGTCGCTTTGGATAAAAAATATCTGCAAAGGCATAAATTTTAATGTAAATTTATTGCATTTTACTATTATATAGATATTTTCGGGCCCCTAAATATATGGTTAATTTTTGTTAAAAAACAAAAAAACAAAAAATCACACAGAACATAAAGTAAAAATTAAGCAGTGTGTAAATAAACTGCATGGCCTATTTAATTAACCTCATAAAAAATAATAAACAATACAATCAAACTATTAATTTTATTAATATTCTTAAAGTTTAGATGCTGTCAGTACATTAATTATACATTACAGTGTATATTCAAAAGCATGAAAGAATGTGTGTGACAGATACAAAGATGCGAACAGCAATGATTACTGATGAGATGCATTGATTAAAAAGCCTCCATTCCATATTGAAATCACACAGAATATCGCAAAATGTTTATATTTAAGCAAATATCAATAACATGTTCTTTTTCATTCATCACACTTCTGTCATATAAATTAAACTTAAAACTAGTGTGGCAGCAAGTCTGTAATTGAATAGCCATTTTTTAAAGGTTTAAAAACAAGGCATCAAATGAAACATATGCCACTAACATGACCACCTGGACACAATGACACTCAAAACATGAGGAAATACAACCCCAAAAAACTTTCCAGATGTGATGCATGGGAGGGCAGAACCAGATTGCAGTTGTTAGTCATATTACATAAACGCTTCACATTTATTTGAATCGTTGAATCCCATTATGTGTGTCTTGTGCTCAGTATTATTTATTCTGCTAACAGCCTTATATTGGATTAGCTTTATGTTTTTATTCTTGGACACAATAGAGGTACACTTACAGATTTGTGTCCAGAAGTAAATACTGGTCACGATATTGAGATCTCTTTCCCATTTATCAATTATAAATGATACAGTCAGGTCAGGATTTTGTATAATTTTTTTAAGAGAAGTTGGGATGCGCTTGCCAATTTGTTGATATATTCCAGCAGTGAGGGAAAACTGTAGGGGGGTTTTTAATATATTGATTTTGGCTTTAATTGTACTTTTTGTTAGGATATATTGTAGAAATTGTTCTTTCCCAGTGCCAAACGTCTGGATTAACTCAAAACTGTTGCAAGTGAGAAAATTGTGCACAATTGTTTTCTTTTAATTGTTATTGGTGAATTCATAAAACAACACAATAGGGAAAAAGGGAAAATAATAAAGTGACACTCCAGTTTCACCCCAGTAAGTCACATTCATCTTGATCTTTACTATAAAACTGGTCTTAATTGGCCTTATTTAGTGTTTGGTCTAATTGTTAATTGTGTATTTCCAGTTCTGATCCCAAACCTGTATTTTCCTCAGCCTTAGTGTTCTCAAAGGCCTGACAAAGGCTAGCGGCCATTATTGTCAATCTTCCATAAGGTCAAAGAGTTACTGACAGCACACCATCCTAAAGTACAATCATTTTACTGTGCATAATAACATAGCAACTTATACAGTATTTGCAACAGGCTTTCTGTAGCTGAGCAGCATGGTGACATCTGAATGCAGGTATATGCTAATGAAGTTAAACTAATTTGATGTGCCTCTCCCCAGTGTAAAGTCTCTAAGCATTCAAATGGTACCAAATAATGAGGAAACTTCCTTCAGTGGTCAACAAAGACATTTTATAGGATAAAGACCGCCATTAAGCTGCAAACATATGGAAAACCACTCAAGGGTTACTTGCTAACACACTGAATGAAGCTGAGGAGAAGAGAGGGAGGAGTTCAGGGTCAAAACGATGGGAAACATTCAACGTTCCTGTTCACTAACTGCTAGCTGCTGACTGTACCGGGGAACCACCGCCTTGAAGGGCTAATAGCATTTCCTTACATTGATCGACTGAGTCAGTGGATGGATTGGAGTCTATGACTCCATTAAATTTTGGCTCTGGAACCCAGAGTGTATGTTTAAGCACGACTATGTGAAACAAATGAAAAGTGGCATTAATGGGCCTGTATACATTTATTGGGCAGATACACAATAACAAAACATTTGGCATGAAATAAAACAATCCACAGGGCCTGTATTGCAGCAACAATCATGAGTATCCTACATTGAGAACTTGCTAATAAATATCCTCATGCCCATCGCATGAACATTGCAGAACATTTGGCCATATACTAACAGGCCAAAGATGTCCACACAATCCTGGAACGATATAAACATGCTCACAATCAGATGCATTTATCTTTCTCCAACAAACAAATAAATAAATAATAAATGAATGAATGAATGAATGAATAAATAAATAAATAATAATAATAATAAAAGCTTAAAGCATTCAAATCTAGTTAATTAGACAAATATTATGTGTTTAATTTAAAATAAAGTTTACAGTGTATCCTTACCCTTGTAAATCACAAATAATAATAATAATAATAATAATAATAATAATAATAATAACTTGGCTAAAAATTCTCAATTGGTGGGTAGTAAAAGTACCTGTCATTCAAATTTGCACCAAAATTAATATTTTAGGGCAGTCTTCCTTTTCAAAAACATTCTTCCACATGACATCAATAGCCTGTGAGGACATCTCAATTTACTGCTCAGGGCCTGAATTCAACAGAGTTTACAGAGTTTTCACTGAGTCATTAGGATGCTATGACAACACTTTCCCTATTATTTCATGTGTTTAATTTGGTTGGTTCAAGTTCTTTCCCCTCCTCCACTTGTATATGGCTCCCCGGAGAGAAACAAGCAACTCTCTGAGAAAAGAGATGGGAGAAAGGGAGGAACACTGCGATCTCCTGCAGAGATGTTGGATCAAGTCTTTGTGTTATTCTCTTTGTATGATTTCCTTTCTGAATAAGGGTCCGGGGTTGATGTTCTGTCTTCTGCGGCCTTAAACTCATGTGAAAGTGCTCCGTTCTCGATCTCGGCAACACAGTCAGTCCATCTGTTGTTTAAATCTAGATTTACCATGACCATGTAGTTTCTATGAAAAATGCCCAGCCAAGCTAACCACATCATTAGTGTTACCTGTGGAATGGTGGAATCATTTTAGAATGGAAGTGCCTTTTGTGGTATTATTAGCCAGCTCAGACGTCTTTCTTCATGCCACTGGGCAACAACTGGGCAAACAGCCCTCACTCTTTAAAATGACAACTCATTTTTCCGTCCAGTTGTCGGAAGCGCTTTCCCCCACTGTCTGGTGTTTCTTCCCCTTACTGGCACGTTGACAACGCCTAGTTTTACCAAATCCGGGATCCACGTTTGTTTCCGTTTTCGTAATGCTTATATAATCTCTTAGCAATTATTAATGACAATATTAATAACTTCGGAGGAGAACCTGATCACTTCTCCAGCAGTGGAAGAATCCCAAGAGCAGCACAGTGACCTCCGAAAACTCTGGGAAACAGTGTTCTCTGGTGATGTTCTAGTCATTGCCACAACATTCATTATTCCTTGGGAGGGAATGGCGTACAAGACAGCGGAACATTCTGAATGGCAAATTTGCCTCCAGGGAGCTGAAGGTCTGCCAAGCTGTTACCCGTAGCTAAGTGCTTGTGCCCTCAGTGCGATTATTCTCTGTCGATCCAGTCATCAGAGTGATGGATGCGTTGATGCTGACACTAACTGCAGAGAAAAAGGAAATCTTCTGTTCTTCAGCGAGTCATGTCATCGCTCTTCTTTGCCTGTTTACTCAAGAGATGTCCCCTATAAAAAAAAGCATCTTTAGCACTCCAGAGCCGTCTGAGTCGATGAGGGTAGAGCTGGCAGGAGCCATTAGCATGTGGGTGGTGGTAATATTAATAGACACCTCTCTTAGTGTACGTGTCTGTTTGAGTTACAGTGGCAAAGTAAATCCAACATGCCTTACATATAATGCCACTCTCAAATTGAGCTGCCGGTCGCCTTTGAAGTGTTTATCTGAGTCTGAACTAGGAGAAGGCTCTCGTATGGCCTCCGTGACGAGTGTTGGGATTTACGACAGTGTTTAGAAATCATTTCCAGGGAGCAGAGAACATAATGGCCTTAAAGTACCCTGTGTGTTTACCATTCGGCTCTGCTGCTTGGAGGATTCCGTTCAGAAAAAATTAACCATATGCTTTACACAACCCGAGTTAATTTCCATTTGATTGTATGGAAGACAGCTTAGAATAAAATATTTATCATAGCATTGTACACGATGGGTAAATATGATGTGTGCACCCGTTGTTGATATTAAAGGGATGGTTCACCCAAATGTGAAAATGTTGTTATTGTTTACTCGCCCTCACGTAGTTCCAATCATGTATAATGTTCTTTTTTTTCTGGGAAATACTAAAAGTAAATCAACATCAAGTTTTTTGTATTGAAAAGAGAAGCTTGGACATTTTATCTAACATTCCATTTTGTGTTTGACCAAAGAAAGATATAGAATATTATGGGGCTAGAACTGAATTATTTTTTTTTTTTTTTGATAACACTCACTGCTAGACCATGTTTACAGGGGCTTCAGCAACCCATCTTTCATCTTAGCCCCTCTAAAACTCCATAATTACCTCAATTGTCAACAGTCTAAAAATCTGTGATTATGTGATCTTTCTTCACATTCGCTTAAAATGACGGCTTCAGTAGGATATCTGAGGATATTTCACTCTTAATCCTCCCCTTACTACTCATTAAAAAACTTGTCAGTATGTACTTGTGGATGTTTCAACAACAAATTTCAGGAATAAAATAACACTGCTTCTTAATCTCCAAGCACATTTTCTATTTACACCCTTTTTAAATACATCTTTTTGATGTTACTGTGAACAAATCATTCATGCATATGTTCCTTTTCTCTTTTTTTTAAGCTCGATCTTCCAGTGAAACTACAGGCTTCTCTCTGGTGGCAGACTTCCCCAATCACTTGGTCTGCTTAAATTCTTAAATTTGACCTCAAGCTCGCATTCAGATATGCCTCTATCCAATCAACAAACGATAAGAACCAAGTCACTGTCCTGCATTTTTTCTTTTTTGATAATCCATTTCACTCTCAACTTTAATACCACAGCAAAACTGAAAAAGAACATTTCTAAAGACTTAAAATGTCTTTTGATCCCAGGAAGGCACGACCATGTCTAAAGGGTCTGAACAGGTATGAGAGAGAGGGAGAAAAGAGAGAGAGAATAAATGAGGATGATAAGAAGAAAGAGAGGGACAGATTAAAGAACCTGAGGGAGGACAAATACTGATTGGATGTCCTGGGGTTCTGACATCAGAGCTGATCCTGAATTCATTTCCTTTTCAGACAGTCCTCACACTTAAAAAAATGCTGTAGACACACACAAAGAGAGAGAGAGAGAGAAAGCGAAGTAATAATTTGTATGATAAACCCATTACAGTTTCTACAGGAAATAATCACACTTAGCCCTGCTCTTGTTATTAAAGAGGACACATCTGCTGATATTAGACAAGAGGCAAAAATCAAGCAGACAGTGCAGTGAAAGAGATCCACTGTCTGGATCGTATCCTTTAACTGACCTGGGTGCAGAAGATAACGCAGCATCATCACTGCACGGCTCTGAGATTCCCAAGCTGGGAAAAGTCAAAACACACTTAAACAATGTGTGTATGCATGTTTATCTTTGTGTGTCATTAATCCAGAAAATGAAGCATATGAGAGACTGGGGACAATTGCAACAAGGGACCATTTGTAACACTAAATTTCTTCAATTACAAATAAGGCAGAGTGATGACACTTATTCAACACATGCTCAGTAAAGATATCTATCTGTAGATACTAGATATAAAAAGATGTTATTTTCTGGTAATACTTTTGTTCTGCAAGATTTTTATGACTGAGGTCAAGGCAATTGTAACAAGTTATGTAATAAAACTGAACATTATTCCATCAAAACATCTAGTTTGGAATAGTTTGAAAAAGTAGCACACTTTATAATACTTTTAAAAAGAGCACTTATTATGGAAATAAAAGAATATACTTAAGTGCAAACAGAATGCACATTACAATGCAAGACAAAATGTTATTAAAACGCTGATTTTTTTTAAATAAAACTTTTAATATTACATTATAAAGTACAACTAAGTGGCCTTTTATGTTAATATTATATTGTCTTGTACATTTTTTTAAATATACTTTTAAGATTTGAAGTACACTATTTTAATGTAAGTCCCACTTGGACTTTTGTTTTAAACGCATATTATGGTGGAAACTACTCAGTAAATATTAAAGCAATTATTATTATTTAATTGTGTGCTTTTATTTAAACTAAAAAAGATGGCAAGTGATACAGTTGATGAAATGGGTGTGATTATAACCCTCTGACCTCCCATTATGAGTCTCTGAATGGTAGTTAATTTTTGGAACATAGAAATGTTTCTTACACCAAAAGATGGAAGGTAGATTTGCAGTAATCTGTGAGTTATGAAGGAAAATGTTACAATTGCCCCCACTCTCCCCTACTTAATGTTAGTTTCTTCCCTTCTATGTCTCTCCATCTCCCCCTTCTGCTTTGATGTCTTCAGAGACACAGCGTTCCCATTACATGTCGTTGATCAGAGTTCTAACAGAGTTCTAACTTCCGTGTAAAACGGAAGGTCAGGACAATCCATATTCCCTGTGCTATGAGGTTCTAAAATAGGCGTTTTTATGCTGATCACTGATATCAGAATATTTTCCCTTCGCTCTGTCCAAAGCTCTTAGATATTTCCTATTTATGAGTTCCATCTGAAAACGCATATAATGTCACAAATGGTTAATTTCACCAATCGAACCTAAAGTAAATAAAGCCCAAAATTCAAACTGAACTGAAAACACAGTAATAGGAGGTGGCATGGCGTGCCAGAGCACATGGCATAAAGAGAGAGAGACACTTTCTTCTGATGTGTGTATGTGTGTGTTGGAGCACATGTTCTTTGTGAGTGGTCGGGAGTGTGTTTATGAATGTCTGTTTGTGCCCCAGTGTTTGGATGAGTGTGTTTATTCGTGTTTGTGTGTGTTTGAGTGTTAGTGTGAGTGTGTTTATGTGCAGAATGCTTTTATGGTGGTGTGTGTGTGTTTTCACTCGGATCCCAAAGGGACTGTCTTCGATTTCCCCATTAGAGATAAAGCAGGCACAGTTTAATGCCTGAAAGGTGCAGATGGTAAAGATTTTGTCCTGGCCACTCAAATAAACCAGTCAGGTCTGAATTTCCTGACAAGAAGTGCTGGGATAGGACGGCGTTCTACTAGAGCCCTCCCCGCGCAGCTCTCGGCCCAATCATGGCTAAATCCAAGCATCAGGGCCCACTTTGGCAGGAACTAAGGGGCTAATGAAATAAAACAGCCGTCATGGCAGCTGAAATTTGCACATCCGACATTATTCATGGATCAATGTCCAAGAGAGACGAATATTTACTGTGCCTATTCCTTGTTAAAAACGTGCGCTGTACCTTCCAGTTGTGTATTTTGAACAGAATGTACTGTTAGATCAGCCTCAATTCGATAATACGCATCAGAAGCTTGACGACAGGGAATAAACTGAACTTTCAAGCTTACAAGTTTTTATATACTGACTCACTGGGGTCTTTGAACTGTGTTGCTACTGTAGACAATGACAAGGCATCCATTCATTAACCAAAGCAGCTAAAACTTCATCCGACGCTAAGATGCTTTGATGTGACTGCACCATACAAACACACACATGCTGTGTAACCACGAGACCACGCTAGAGGCCAAAAACGAAACAAACGCTTTCAGAATGCTTCATTCTCTTGTTATGAAATTCCTTCTGCGTCATGTTTTCTCAAGTAAACCAACCCCGGGCTGGGCGATTGGTTCATCAGTCATGTCACTGTCATGCACTGTTCTTTCCTGGCAGGTTGGTCGCTGTGAACTTGGCTCTGTTGTCTACCCGACCTCCTGTATGTGGACAAACTCCATCTGCTGAAAAATGTGTTTCAAACAACGGACGGTTGTAAGGAGCAATGCACGGCCTACAGAATCACAGCTTTCGGAAACAGGACACCCACAATGAAAAACAAACACCCAATGCCTCAGAGGGATATCAGTTACATCTTTATATCTTATTTTTTCCTCATTCCGTATTCTCTCTCTTTTCACTGACAGGCGTGTAAGTGTTTAGGAGAAGCCACAAGGGCTGAATGTAGCCCTAAAGCTGCCCTCCCGTAGAGAAAGAGAGAGAGAGAGAACGGGCTCTATTCCTCCCACTGTTTGCTTGTGTGTATTCCTGCTCGGTTACCTTCTCATGGGTAAGAGAGGGAGATAATAGAGGCTGAAAAAGAAGGGAAAGCAAGGACAGCCCTGTAAGATTTCAGCCTGATTTCCTGCTCATCCTTTAGGCTGAAGAAAAATCAGCCAGATGAAAATCAGCTTTTATCAAACTCACTCATACAAAGGATTGAACTCTAAACTTTGATTACATATGCCACAAAGGAGTTATAAACCTGTTTAGTCCCACTGCTCTTTCACAGAAATCCTCCCGCTGACCACATTTATAAACAGATTTCTGAGATGGACGTGTAGCAAAGTTCTCTTCTCTCATTGACTGGCCAATTCCAATCCCAAGGACTATACACCGTTTAGGTACCAAGCTACTGAATCAAATCACATTACACACACAAATATATATATAGCGCCGCTAAGGGGGGGGAAGTTAGGACGATTCTAAGGGCCCACACAATTTTGGGGCCCCCAGAGATCTATTTTATTAGTAGTAACAGTAGTAGTAGTAATGTAATAGAAATTATAAATGTATCTACCAAAGAGTTACAAATAAAACAAAATTACGGCTTATTTCTGCATTACGGCTTATTCCCCCCCCCCATTCACTGCATGGTTTCGTCCCCTCCTACATAGCCTAGGGGGGGGGGGGGGGGCAAACCGAGCTATAGAAAATCTACAAATTCATACTCTGATTAAATAGAGTAGCAGCAGGAAGTGCATGAGGTTGTCATGGCAACAAGATACACTGTACGCGAATTATTTAATTATTTTGCCACCGTTTGCCACACTAAACTTAGCAATAAACACGTTGAAAATAATACACAATAAACATGTCTGTCAAAACGAAAGTGTGCGATTAATCGCGATTAATCACAGAAAAAGGGTGTGATTCATCTGATTAAAAATTTTAATCTATTGACAGCCCTAATACATATATATATATATATATATATATATATATATATATATACTTGAAAGTTATCAAATGTTTTGTGCCTGCAATAGTTTTTTTTAATATATATATAATAAAATCACTCATTTTATTTAGCAGGGATGCATTAAATTTATCAAAAGTTACAGTACATTTACAATGTTACAAAATATTTATCTTTCAAATAAATACTGCTATTTAAAAAAACTGTACAAAAATGAAAACTGTAAAATGTACATAGTACAATATAAAAAATAAAAAAAACTGAGCTCCATGGTTTTATCCCAGAATGCCATGGTCAGTACACACAGAGATGTAGTTACTATGAGTGTGTGTGTGTGTGTGTGTGTTTGTAAGGCAGCCCTCCAGTTCAGCAGCATGTGGGGGGTGCTGTGATCGGTTGCCAAGCACAGTACAGAGAAGGAAGCTCCATAGCGACAGGCCAACCGCGGTGTGTTGCCTCCAGCTGGGCCGTGTCACACTATGTGTATGTATGAGAGTTTGAGTGAGTGTGTTTGTTTGTGTGCATCTCTACAAGTGTCGATTTTCTGTGGTGCTCTAGCTGGTTGTGCACTCTGGAGGGGCCTGTGTTACATGGACCACAGACACCAGAGCCTCAGGTCACTGCTGGGACAGTGTCGTGTGTGTGTGTGTATTAGCGATGAGTGATTTTGCAGAGTAGGCTTTTTTGTTCTGCTTTTACAGATGACCGGGCCATCAGGCAGTGTGTTGGGATCTATAAGTGTGTTCAAAAAAATGTGTGCGCTCTACTTGTCCATCCTTCACGCAAAAATGACAATTCTGTCAGTATTTACTCACCCTCATCTCATTCCCAACCTGTATGACTTACTTTCCTTACTATAAAAGTAGTCCACGCCGAGATTTATGGAGCCACATTATATCTTTGCATGTGAAACAGTCCAAAAGTTAAGTCATAAGTAAGTCAGTCATACACATTTGAGATGGCATGTGAGGTTAAGGAGCAAATAATGCCAGAAATTATATTTTTGGCTGAACTACCCATTTAAATTCTGACCTGAGATGTTTTTAATCATACAGTAGCAAACTTGGCTTAAATAACAGACACAGGTCAAAGGTCAAAGTCTATATTGGGAAACTCCATCTCACTGGGTCAACTCATTATGAACCTAGTGGTAACAAATATGTCCTCTTGAGATTTTGCGTATGTTTGCGGGTAATGCTTCAAGCCAAAAGCATTATCCCTTATCAGAGTGAGACGCTTGGTCAACAGAATCAGAATCTTTCTCTAAACATAAGGGAGAATATCAGCACTCCCTTTGTTTGTTCAACCACAATATGTTACTCTGACTCTGGTATAAAACCCCTGATAAAGCTCACTATCAGTGTGGCCGATGGGAATTCAACCTTGCTTCTCATTTCCATATTAAAGCAAAGGCTACATGCTAGGCATGCGATGTGCTGGCAAAACTTAAAGACTGACAGACTGAAATCAGAAGACTACTCAAAAATTATATTTATGGTGCTGGCTATTTGTTCTAACCATTCTGTCTCTATCAGTCTAGCTCTAGTCTCTCTTCCCCTATAGTGAATACAGATCTGTAAGAGAGCAAATGAAGCTGTTTTTATTGGCTACAGTCCAGTGAGCATTTTTCAGCAGCATACCATGACCTCCGTCAGTACAGTTAAGGCACTGGCCACCAGGGGGCACTGTTGGTGCTGTCCCTCTATTAGAAAGTTATTTAATCTTTTTAGAGGGTAGGTCTTAAATGAGTCTCCCAACATTGATCAGCGCTACATCACATCTGTCATGTGTCCCGTACTACTTTCTTATCAGGTGATTCATAAATTTCTCAGTGTGAAGTCAGTCTCCAGTGCACGTATGTCAGTTATAAAGTCTACATTTCGACAGCATCCTTTTTGATGCTTGAAAGCTCCATTGCCCAATCATTGCAACTGCATGCAGAAGACGGACCATTAAATAACTCAAGCCTGAAAAGAAAGTCGTACAAATTTGGAATAAGTTGAGGATGAGTAAATGATGACAGTACATTATAACCCTTCTTTAAAGACTCTTCTAATGAAGTGTAGTCAGTGGTTTGTGTGTAAAAAGAAAAAGTAAGAGGAGAGTGAGACAGAACCAGAGAGAAAGAGTGTGTCAAAGGGAGAAAAAGAGGCAGAGAAAGAGTGTGTGTATTTGTAAGGGGTGAAATTGAGTTTTATGGAGTTGGCTGAGGGGAAAAATATGCTGGTTGGTGAAGTTTTATGTGGTGTGTTCTGGGTACCAGCGAGGTCAGAGCCCAGTGCTGTTTTCATTCTAACAGCAGCGCCAGCACACACCACAACTGTGCTGATGACGTAATGAGCGGAAGCCGATGCTCTTGCGTGTTTCGGTCTGTTTTTAATGAACATACATTTACATTTATATTTAAACTATTGGAACTATTCAACTAAAGACTGATGAGTCTTTCACAACGGTGCATGATCTGGTAATGGTGATGTATTGACATTACACATAATCAAACACTAAGACAATATCCATCAAACAGGGTCAGGCGGTTTGTTGACAGACCTTATCGGCAATCTTAAGGACAGCCATTCAGCAGTTCGTCGAATGTCGCGCCCTCACCAGAGTTCTAAAACAGAACCATTCTCCTTCCAAAGAAACGTAACAAAGACCATTTTGTTTCTCTCCATAGTCAAATAATCATAGTTCTTTGAAGACGTAACAAAACGTGCGCATTTACAGAGCCATAACCAGCATGGTTTCTCCTACCAAACATATTTCATGTTTCCCCCACACACACTCTGGGCAGCACGGCTGCTTTCTCACCCCTTGAAAAACAGGAGAGGTCTTGATTTTTATATTTTTTAATTGCGCAGTAGAATGCTTTGAAATATGCCGTCGCGTGATTAAAATAAAGTCATATTCGCTATATATATATATATATATATATATATATATATATAAATTGTTCTGGGGCTCCAAACTGATTAATCACATAGATATTTACAATCTCAGGTGATTGGCTAAAAAAAATTGGCCTTTGCCCAGGATTGGTGCTTTTGAGCTTACGTTTCAGGGCAATACCCCTCAACTACAAACCTCCAGAGAACTGGAGATCAGGGTGTTTCTCACTCGTAAAAAATGTGAGACAATAAAGTGGCAAAGCATTCGGCACAGTAAAGCCAAACCAGCGTGCAGCCAGAGAAACCAAATCAAGTCCAGTATAAAGAAACAAACTGTCAACTTAGTAGTTGTTTGACTCCCATTTGAACAAACAGTTCTCAAAAATCTCAAATTTTGTTTGTAACTAAAATGCATAACCAGACATGTATTATGACATGTCTTAAATTGGTTTATAAGAAAGCAACATAAGCACTAGACACATTTGTCCTCAGAGCTTCAGCTTCAGCTCCTCTTTTCTCTCGCTCTCTCTTTACATCGGTTGCCTGGGTGATGTAATTTAGTGCATAGCTGAGTGATGGATGTGAGAGATAATGTGTATTAAGTATGTCCAGCTCCTTGGAAAAATGAAAGAGAGAAAAGAAAAGGAAAGAGAAAAAATGGAGAGCAAACGTTTGAACCACAGCCCAACAGGATGAGGAAAGTCCCTGCATAGCGTCAACACCAGCCCTCCTGAAATGGACCATGTCACTGTGGCTGTACAAAACAAAGCACACCACAACATGGGAAATGAGCAGAAGAAAAGAGAGTCAAAATAAGAGAGAATCCATCCCTGAAACTGACGTTTAGCATGTATTAGCCACTTCTGTCATGTAAGAGGAAAGGAGAACATAAGCTGTCTTTTTATTTTTTAGATTTGTGTTGGCAGAAGTCAGAGGTTAAAAGAGCTTCGCCTCCTCTGGTATTTTTTCCTGTTTCCAATCACTTAAACTCCAAGCAGAAAAACCATAAAACAGCGAAAAAGTGCTAGTTTTGTCACATTTGGCTATATGTGTCTGTTTAACGCAACGATAAAGCATAAGAGCACACATTAAGAGTCTCTACACATGTGCAGCCCTTAATATTAATTGAAAGCTTTATCAGTGACAGATTGTAAATAAAGAGGCTATATAGAAGAATGTATTATTTCAACACCTACACAAGTCCATGGGATGGAAATTAGCCCTCACAGTCAGTATTTTCTCTTCGTCACTTCCTGTTTGCCGCTGCCGTGTGTTTTGAGTTTGAGCTCCGTCAAGTTAATTCTTTATGCTTTACAACTATAGGACAGGAAGAGCTAAATAAACTTATCACTTCATCTAAACCAACAACATGTCTGTTAGATCCTGTACCCACTAAATTACTGAAAGAGCTGTTACCTGTAGCAGAAAACCGCTTCTCAATATTATTAACTCATCGTTGTCTTTTGGTCACATCCCAAAACTATTCAAGCTGGCGGTTATTAAGCCTCTTATTAAGAAACCACAACTAGATCCTAGTGAACTGGCAAATTACATAACCATTTAAAATCTTCCTTTTATGTCAACATTTTTTGAAAAAGTTGTGTCTGTGCAATTGTGCTCCTTTCTGCAAAAAAATTATCTCTATGAAGAATTTCAGGTTTCAGGCCCCACCATAGCACAGAAACTGCACTTGTTAAAATTACAAATGACTTGCTTCTTGCGTCAGACCAAGGCTGTATCTCATTGCTAGTTTTACTTGATCTTAGTGCTGCGTTCGACACTATAGATCATGACATACTCATAGATCGATTACAAAACTACAGGTATTCAAGGGCAGGCTTTAAGATGGGTTAGATCCTACCTGTCCGATCGCTACCACTTTGTTCATTTAAATGGGGAGTCATCTCAATTATCACCAGTAAAATATGGAGTGCCACAAGAATCTGTCCTAGGTCCTCTGCTATTTGCAATATACATGTTGCCCCTTGGTAATATTATTAGAAAATACGGGATTAGCTTCCACTGTTATGCAGATGATACTCAACTATATATCTCAACAAGACCAGATGAAACTTCTAAATAATATAAGCTAACAGAATGTGTTAAAAATGTAAAAGATTGGATGACCAATAATTTTCTCCTATTAAATTCGGATAAGACAGAGATATTACTTATTGGACCAAAAGACAGTACACAGAATCTCGTGGATTACAATTTGCAACTAGACGGATGTACGGTTACTTCCTCTACAGTCAAAAATCTGGGTGTTATATTAGATAGCAACTTGTCTTTTGAAAATCATATTTCCCATATTACAAAAACAGCATTCTTCCATCTTAGAAACATTGCCAAACTACGAAATATGTTACCTGTTTCTGATGCAGAAAAGCTAGTTCATGCATTCATGACCTCTAGACTGGACTATTGTAATGCACTGCTAGGTGGTTGTCCTGCATCTTCAATAAACAAGCTACAGGTAGTCCAAAATGCAGCGGCTAGAGTCCTTACCAGGTCAAGAAAATATGATCATATTACCCCAATTTTACAGTCTCTGCACTGGCTACCTATTAAGTTCCGTATCAGTTACAAAATATTATTACTTGCCTATAAGGCCCTTAATGGGCTAGCTCCTGCGTACCTAACTAGTCTTCTACCACGCTACAATCCATCACGCTCCCTAAGGTCGCAAAACTCTGGACTTTTGGTAGTACCTAGGATAGCAAAGTCCACTAAAGGAGGTAGAGCTTTTTCGCATTTGGCTCCCAAACTCTGGAATAGCCTTCCTGATAACGTTCGGGGTTCAGACACACTCTCTCTGTTTAAATCTAGATTAAAGACACATCTCTTTGGCCAAGCATTCAAATAATGCATATCATAATCTTGTACTGCAGTTATATCTGATCAAATGCACATTATTATTCTTTAGCTTGGGTTAAACAAATCAATTTTGCTTGGTTGGAACAGCAGCTACGCTAATTATGTCCCTATTTGTTTCTCTGTTTTTGCCACAGGATTGACATCCCGTGGTAACTAGGATTTACACAAGCTTCAGTCTGGATCCAGAACACCTGAGAAGAGATGATGCCAACCCCTCAGAGGACCTCAGATGATGCCAACCCTGAAACAACCCACCAGATCCAGTCTGTATCCAGATCAGATGGTCACTGCAGTCACCCGGATCCAGTACGTATTCAGACCAGATGGTGGATCAGCACCTAGAGAGGACCTCTACAGCCCTGAAAGACAGCGGAGACCAGGACAACTAGATGAACACCAGATACAGATGTTATTCCCCTGTAAAGACCTTGTCTCAGACGACCACCGGGACAAGACCACAGGAACCAGATGAGTCTTCTGCACAATGTGACTTTGCTGCAGCCTGAAATTGAACTGCTGGTTTGGTCTGGCCAGAGGAGAACTGGCCCCCCGACTGAGCCTGGTTTCTCCCAAGGTTTTTTCTCCATTCTGTCACCGATGGAGTTTTGGTTCCTTGCCGCTGTCGCCTCTGGCTTGCTTAGTTGGGGACACTTCATTTCCAGCGATATTGTTGACTTGATTGCAAATGATTGCAAAGATACTATTTAAACTGAACTGAGCTGAATGAAGACATCACTGAATTCAATGATGAACTGTCTTTAACTGGAAAATTAGTGAATTTAATTGAATTTTGTCATTAGCCAGTTAGAAGAGTGTCTAAATACAACATCTGACGTAAAGGCGCTTTAGAGACCCCAATAAACATAAGCAATGGGATAAGCCATTGGTAATGGAACAAGAAATGCCCCCCAAATCCACTATTTTTAATCATCATTTTGAGTCAAGGCAAAAAGGGACCAGAAACTAACAACTAACTAAAACTCCAATTATTGAACAAAATTTTCACTGACCCTCAGAAATCTTTTAGAAATACAAGTCAACACACAATGCATTTAACATGTCTTTGGTTTCAGATCAAACATTTAATTTAAGACGGAGCCAATGAACCAGGGTCTGAAACTGAAACACCTAGATCAACTGAGCACCTGAGAATCTGAGGATATTTCATTACGACAGGCTCTTAGATAGACTTCACTCTGCCTGCAATAACCATCACTGAGACTAAGCATAAACGCCTCCAACAGGGCAAAGACAGAGAAAGTAATTAAAAGAGAGAGATTTACACACCCACACACCTGTCTTAAAATCCTTGTGGTATAAAATCTGTCAGATGTTTGAAGAAAGCCAAGGGGAGAGCCAGACTGGTTGTCTGCTTCTGATAGTCTAAGAAAATGCGTTCTTGTGTGTATGTATTGTGAAAGAGTGCGGAAAAAAAAGAAAAAGAGTAAGAAATGTTGCAAAAACGTGCTGTTAAAAAAAAAGATTTATGTAGGTCAGCAATATATTCCTCCAAATAAGAGACTCGTTTATTTACAGCAGTATACCATCTGCATTTCATATTGCAAAAAAAAAAGAAAGAAACTGACCAAATTCAACCACTGACCACTAATGATTCAAATCTGAATCAGCAGCACTGGCAACATAAATACATCAAGACATATTTCAAAGGACAGTCTTCCCACAAACCATCAGACTCCTCGCCCAACAACTGACCCATAGCTAAGCCACACCCACTAACTTACTCTGGCTAATTTGGTCAAACTTTCCTACTAACACTTTCTATGCTTGAAGAAAGCCAAGGGGAGAGCCAGACTGGTTGTCTGCTTCTGATAGTCTAAGAAAATGCGTTCTTGTGTGTATGTATTGTGAAAGAGTGCGGAAAAAAAAGAAAAAGAGTAAGAAATGTTGCAAAAACGTGCTGTTAAAAAAAAAGATTTATGTCAGCAATATATTCCTCCAAATAAGAGACTCGTTTATTTACAGCAGTATATCATCTGCATTTCATATTGCAAAAAAAAAGAAAGAAACTGACCAAATTCAGCCACTGACCACTAATGATTCAAATCTGAATCAGCAGCACTGGCAACATAAATACATCAAGACATATTTCAAAGGACAGTCTTCCCACAAACCATCAGACTCCTCGCCCAACAACTGACCCATAGCTAAGCCACACCCACTAACTTACTCTGGCTAATTTGGTCAAACTTTCCTACTAACACTTTCTATGCTTCTGGCAAACATGGAAGGTATTAAATAACAGTGGGTGAACATACATCATACAGAGATTTGCTTCAGAAAATATGAAGATGCTTACAGTGATGACGAAAGCAATTTAGCCTGTAATGCAGGGTAAATTACATTAACCATACTATAAAAAACTTATTAGGGTCTGTGAATTCCTTATTTATGGAATCATTAACAAAAACATAAATGAATATTAAAATGTAATATAAAAAATAATCATTAAACAATCAAGAATGATTTTATCATGTAGATAAGAAAAAATATGAAATCACATTTGATTATTTTAATAAGAATAACAACTATTAATAATAATAATAAGTATTATTATTTGTATAATACTATAAATCATATAATACTATAAAATTTAATTTAATGTATTATTTATATAATGCTATACTTATTATATAAATAATAAATATCCTCAAATTGTAATCTCCCGTGGTATCTTCCGTCACTATTCGGAAAACCGGCAACAAGCATCTTTTTGGATCATTTCAGCAAAATTCCATGTAAAACTATCCAAACACATAGGACATACATAAAACAAAACTGGTTAAAGAAACTTAATTTTTAATTAGAAAAGAACCATGTCATGTTAGTTGAAAATGTGTTATTCAGTGTTGAAAAATCTAAGGATAGTCTTTTAAGCAAATGTTAGCAGCTTTGATCCTTACCTATCCAGTCTGTAACTTTTACCCCTATGAATATATATTTGCAATAAACTGTCACTGTCAACTTCCCATAGCTATTCTGACAGCATTTCATGTAAAAAGAATAGATAGACATGAGTATGTACACTGAGCCCCAAGTTTGAGGGCTCTCAGTCACTGTTTTATTTCGCACACTATGTAAAATGTCCCATTGCTGTAATACAGTTCTGTTTGGCTTCAGCAAAACTGGCTACTCGGCTTTGAGGAGACGCCCCACGTGTTTTTCCCGTGGCCAGTTGGCAGAGCTGTGGTGGTGGGGAGGAGGGGACCTGCTCTTAAATAGTCCCTGATCACAAAGCCATTTTTTTACTGCAAGGTTGGACGCCGTTCAGTGGTGAAGCAGCAGCCTAGAAATGTACCCGCGATGGTTTTGGAGCCGTCCCAACGCACCTGCAAGCTCCCCCGTGGGCTCCGCTCTCCCTCTCTCTCCTACTCCCGCGTAGTCCCTCTCTTTGTTTGAGAACTATGAGGTCATTAACTGGACATGTTTGCATTGTTAAAGGATAGCAATGCATGCACTGATTATAACATCTGCCCGAGAAAGAGAAAGAGAGAAACTGCATCACAAGAACTGAACAAGGAATGATTCATCAGAACATGGTTTGTTTCAGGAATTCAAAAACGTGGCGAAGAGTCTTTTGAGCAGCTGGTAATTGCCATATTTACTTAAACAACAAACAGCTGTCTCATTAACAGGGACATAGTAAATGTGCTTTTGGCAAGTCGTTGTGTACCATGGCAGACTTACACAATGACCACATAATTTACATGACATAAAAGTTATCAGTAGCAGACATTTATTTATTGCTGCGATACAGGAGGTTTCAGAGAAAAAACAGTTACATTTATGAAATATTGCAGCTGACGCTACTAGTCAAAAACATTCCAAACATTCTGAGATTCTAGATGGCGCAGTTTATTCTTCAGTTTCTAGATATTAAAAGATAAATTCTGCTGTATGTTCTCTTAAAGGGATAGTTCTCCCAAAAATGTTCCAAACCCATATGACTTTTTATTTTGTGGAACATAGAAGAAGAAAAATGTATCACAGAAGTGGTCCCTTTCACACTTCAAGTCATATTTCAACTCATACAATCGCTTTATGGCATTACGAGGGCACAATAGTGGTCTGGGGTGGGGTGGTGGGAGTTCCCAGAAATCGTGGTCCGGGGGTACCAAGATCAGACTGAAAGGCACTTTAGTGTCAGCGATTAAAGAGGCAGGGGCTCGAGCTCCACCGGCCCACCAAAAGAATAGTTCATGTATGCATTGGATATTGTTACTTCTCTCATTAACTCTTATGAGTGTACCAAGAAGAAACTACAGCAGAACTCAAGTTATTTTGTGATTACCAATTTATACAAAGCTATAATATGGCCTCAGATAATTTGGATAACCTTTACAGTACTTTTATGATGCTTTTATTTTATTTTTTTTAAGCTTCTATCCCTGTAAATGGTAGTCATATGGAACAATGTTGGAAAAATCCAGGGAAATCCAAAATGTCCCATTTTGTGTTCTATGCAAGAATTTGGAACAACAAACCATGCCTATTAGTTTAAGGCATACCTATTATGTCTCTTTAAAATCCCACTATCCTGCCTGTATTTGTGTCACTACGAGTCAAACTACACAAGGGAACTTTGTACATGAGAACACGTGGAACAAGCCACTTCAGAAGGATCTATAATAGCAATGCCATTGACTAGTGGTGTTCATTGTTGCTATATCATTGACAGCCACTACTTTCCAGGTTATAATCACCATGAGGTCCTTGAGCTTTAAAAGCCTCATTTTGAACATTTTCAAATGTGCTTTTAGTCCTCAAGTGTGGCCTTTAAATAACCAAAACCTCTTCACAGTATAGTCACTTCTGATCACTTCTCCAAGGGTGACCCTCACCCCCACATGCATCACAAAACCAGCTCTCCTTCACAGCTCTGAGGAAAAAAAGACCCCATAGCAGTTAATTGGCTTCACATACTCTCTCTGCGGCTTTCGTTCGTTCTGAACACAGATTTATGTCACATTTCTACACTGGGTTGTTGGAGATTTCCATGACAGTATGGGAGAATAAGTTAAAACACTGACAAACCACCAGCACAAACACCCACCTTTGAGGTAATTGTTGGTGTTGGATGGCAGAGTCCATCAGAAATGGTCTACGGGATTATGGAGTAGCCTGCAGAGTAGCTGTGCTAGCTTTGGATGTTCTTCTATTGCTTCAATATATCATATCATGTGTACATAAATTATAAATCACATTTAAAAAATTGTTTCAATAAAAGAATCAAAAGTACATTTAATTAAAATTGTGTATATATATATATATATATATATATACTATATATATATACACACACACACCCACACACACACTAGTGCTGTCAAAATTAACAAGATTATG
>NW_015643185.1:447565-465962 GCF_001515625.1 Sinocyclocheilus rhinocerous | reverse complement strand
TATATATATATACACACACACACACACACACACACACACATATACATGTATATATGTGTGTGTGTGTGTGTGTGTGAGAAAGTCTATTATGCTCACACAGCCTAAAATAATTTCTTCCTCAGTATTTTTATCTTTTTTTTTCAGTACAAATTTCTAAACATTCTTAAATCAAAATACATTTAGTTGAGAAGCAAAATTATTTAAGATAAGGTCTTGTTTTCAGAAGAATTTACAGACTTTAAACAAACAAAAAAAATTGTCAAGAGGGGAAGTAGGAAAACAAGTTTATTTTTATATTTAAAAGAACTGTTTTCTATTTTAATATATTTTCACATGAAATATACTGTTGTGATGGCAAATTCTTCGATGAATAGAAAGTTCAAAATAACAGCATTTATTTATTTTTTTAGTAATATTGTAAATGTCTTTGCTTTCTCTTTCGATTAATTATAATTTTAATGTGTCTCGGCTGAGAAAAAGTATTAAATAAATAACTTGCTGACTTCAAATTTCTTAACTGCCTAAATAAATAAATACATTTCTTCCTCAATACTTTTTATCTTTTTTTATTTTTTCCAGTACATGTGTGTGTGTGTGTGTACCTACTTAACCATATTTTGGAGACAAATTTGTACCAAAAAGTGAGCAGAACCTGACAAAATCGCCAAAAAAAACTGGAGGACGTCCTCATTTGTAAAACTGGTATAAAAATAAAGTAAACAAAGTTTTTTTGAAATTGTAAAAATGCAGAAAGTTTTCTGTGAGGGGTAGGCTTAGGGGTGGGCTTAGGTTAAAAAGTGTATAACTATCTGTATATCAAAACAATAGAAGTCTATGTAATGTCCCCATTTAGATAGCTAAGTAAAGACGCGTGTGTGTGTGTGTGTGTGTGTGTGTGTGTGTGTGTGTGTCCCATTGCATACCAGCACTGTTGGAAAACTACTTGGTCAATTAATTTATAATAAAAAATAATAAATCAATGAAAAAATATTCATGACTAAGAATTTTTTTTTTTTTTGGTTGTTGTAAAAACACATTTTCCAGCCAAAAACACCATGAAGAAAGAAGGAGGTGATTGAGAAATGGAGAGGAGGGATGAGAGCTGTAAAAACAGAGCGAGAGAAAAAGCAGAGAGTATGGAGAGGAGGAAGTCATCATTTGAGCAGGTGACTCACTGAGGGGAGAGAGAAGTGCTGGTCCGTACCGAGGGTGGACAGGCAGAAGGGATGGAGTAACCTCATCCTGCTGTATCGATTTCCATGGAATCAGATTTGACCGGGAAGGAACGTCGTGAGGGGAGGAGAAATCATGGAGATCATGACCTCAGGGTCAGAAGAGAGGTTAGAGGAGATAGTGGGATGCCATACATATTTGTAAACAATGTTGGAGTAGAGGAGACAAGGAGAGTCACATAGTGCATATACAGATGGCAGTGTTTGATTTACAAGGGGACTAGAGTTCAAGTCAAAACCCCACCACCCAAGCTGTCCCTAAAATCATATTTATAGGGCAACTAAAATAAAAAATGAAGGAAAAACAGAGTCTAGAAATAGCTGTACATTATGATGTGTATTTAGCCATGCAAATGATCTCTTTTCTCCAGTCCAGGACAGAACACTGAAGACCAAAAGACCCTGGAGAACAGACAAGGAGAAGAAGAGTGGAAAGATAAATAGAGAAAGATGAGCTTCTGCATCAAGAGAATAGGAATTTTCCCTCTCCTCTGCTTTAGCTGTCCAGAACCAGGCACTATTATGAGCACCTCCACGAAGGATGTGAGCAGGGAGGGCTGCGGATGCACTTCACATTGTTTCTCCTCCTGGGGAAGATCATGCTTTTCATCTGTTTGACAGCAGGCTCGACCTCATTTTAAGGTCAGCGTAGAAAAGAGAGAGTGAGTGTTTGGAGGTCTCGGGGAAGCCCAGGAGAGGTTTGTCCCCAACTGCTTACTGGACTAAAAGCCCTGCAGATGAAGGAAAGGACTTAAAATGACTCATCTCTGGCAGCTCATCAGCACTTGACAGATCAAAAAGACTTTTCCAGGCCAGGTCTGACACCAAACAAGAGTTTTCTGGGATGGATCTGTCATTATAATGCAAGTACACTTGCTAATTGGAGGTTCTATTGAAACCTCCAGGAAACAGAAGATGTGAAACTTTTAGTTTTTGCTCAAAGAGATGTCACAAATTTACAGCTTGACTGTATTAGTGCAACAAAAATAAAAATACATTACACAAATTTTGGGATGGGAATATCTGGGAAGAATTTAACAATTCCTGTCCCTTTTATGGTTCTCGTTCCATAGTGATTCCATGAACAAACATTTTAGTACTTTTAGGAAATAAATATAATATTTAATAAACATAATAATAAACATTGCCAAGTGATGAGATAATTTTAATAAAATTACATAATTTCAATTTTATGCATAATGCATTTACAGGCTAAAAATTATTTGGTCATATTTAGTCTTTTGAGGTGGCATAATTAGCCTTAAATATTAAGCAAAGCATTAAATGTTAAAACTTCACAGTTACTTCACAGACAGTTTTTCTTAAAAAACATCAAAGAAACTAAAAGAAATTTACTCATTCAGCAAAGATGCAATACATTTATCAAAAGTGACATTTATAAGACATTTATAATGTTACAAAAGATTTCCATTTTAATTAAATGCTGTTCTTTTGGACTTTCAATTCATCCAAGAATCCTGAAAATCTTCATCACAGATTCCTCAAAAATATTATGTAGCACAACTGATTTCTACATTGATAATAAGAATGGTTCTTGAGCACCAAATAAGAACATTAAATTAATTTCTGCAAGATCATGTGACATTGGAGACCCGAGTGATGGCTGCTGTAAATTTAGCTTTGCCATCACAGGAATACATTGCATTTAATAATATTTTAAAACAGAAATCAGTTATTTTAAATTGCTTTTTCTATATTTTTGATCAAATAAGTGCAGCCTTGATGGGCATAACAGTCTTCTTCCAGAAACAAACTCTACCGCTCCCAAACTTTTGAACAGTTGTTTACAAAGCACTATAATAAGAACAAAAGAAAAAATGGATGGCTAGATGGATGAATGGATAAATCAATCAATGGCAATCATGGCAGACCATAAAATTGATACCAAAAATAATTACATAATGCTATGATATATTTAGTGACGGATACTCAATTCCCAGTCAATTTATTTTGGAAATCTTCCATGCTGTTCTGTGATTCCCTGTTAAATGCATTAACAGGCAGGTATAGGGTAGTCGGAAAACATACTGTTTACACAGTCCCTAAGGAGAGGAGTTATGCTCTTTCTCTTCTTTCAAAGCTCAGAAATGCTTCATTAATGCCGTCAGTAATGTGGACTACAGCAGAGAAATCAGACACAATTCTTTCATTCCCTTATTCCTGGCACCAACAAACCTATGGCCACAGTCCCACATATACCTTATAGAGCAGCACTTAATGTAGCAGAAAGGAGAAAGAGAAAGACAGGGTTGAGCAAAAACAGCAGAGATTAATGAGAGTAAAAACGTTGTAGGGATGGGCTCTGAATAGATGCAGTCATAGGTCAGAGTCTTCAGTAATAAGACACTTACATCCTCCCGTCAGCATGAACCAGAGCCAAGATACAGCAGGAAAGAAGAGGATGCATGAGCTTCTGTTTAGATGATAGTTTCCAAGGAGATAACATTAAAAATGATAGGGGAGGATGATGGTCAGACTAAGAGAAATGACACCAAGGCAGAAAGTCAGAATGAGAAGTTTCATTAAAAGTGCATTTGTTTAATTCCATTAGGATTAGCAAGCTTCTGACACTAATAAATGACAGGCAGAGTTTGTGAATCGCCCTGCAGTTGAACAGGAAATCGGCTGTCATCTGGGACCTGTTGAGGTGTTTGGACTATGAATGAGGTTGAAGATTTAATGAGGCATTGAGAATGCTCTCTTTTTTTTCAGATCCAATCGAGCACATAATGGCTGTCTCATGATTCGCTCATTATCATTTTTTAAGTGAGCTTTAATTTTAAATGCTCTATATACCATGCAACGGTAGAAAAGTGTCAACCATTGAAGGTTCTGCTCTACCATTTATAATACAGTATATCCATGAAACTAGTTTAAAAAATCAGACATCAAGCAGAAATCCATGGCCTACTCAAACTGTGTCACAGATGGGTGCTTCTAATGCTGACAGCTTCGTTGATTATAATGGGAACGATTTACTTTTGGCACATTGTGCCATGACACACACATCCTGTGAAACAAGGGTGTAATTATAGGTTGTTTACCTTTGCCAAGCAGCAGTGCAATCAATGTTGAGTGCCATTCAGTACTGAACTGAGAATCCTTTTTTAACAAAAGTTTGACAAAGCCTTGAGAATCGATTGAAATGTAAACTTAATTGACTCAAATCACAACATACATCTTTATATTTAAAGGGGTCATATGATGTTGCTAAAAAGAGCATTATTTTGTGTGTGAAATGAAATGTGTTCATGTGGTTTAAGGTTCAAAATCTGAAAATCTGCACACATCTGAATATTTGGGTTGAAGTGTTCTGGAACAGTGTTCTTAACTTTTATAAAGAATATCTCTTTGGATTTGAGACTTTAGTCTTTGCAACTTTACAGATCTTCTTTATGCACCAAGAGCTTGTAACACTCCAAAGAGAAAGGAAAAATTGAAATCGCATCATATGACCCCTTTAACAAATTTATTGACAAGGGTGGAGGAACACTTCATTTCCCCCAATGCCATTACCTGTTGAACATCAGTTCAGTAAATTCAACTTCCTGTGTGGTCAGTTCAACCCAAATTTACACTCATGAAATGAAATTCTAGTTGACCCCTAATTCGAAGAAAATAAACCAATTAGCAACCAATAACTATTCTAAATTTTAAAAAAAACTTTTTTTTTTTTTCGTAAAGAACTAGCAAAAAACAGCACTTAGTCTCTCTTCAGAAATTCACTTCATGTTACTGAAGCCTGCATGTGTTGATCACAAGAGAAGCTGAGAACATCTAAAAGGGTCCAACAGGACAGAGTCCAAAAGGTACAAGCACTGGAGGCCACAGTAATGAACTCTCTACTCCTAACCCATACAGCAGTTTCCTGCTCCAGACTACGAATAATGCAGGTAAATCAGATTCAGTTCCAACTCTGGTCCCTGAAGCCTCATATTCATGCTCTAACTCATGGTGTGCTTTTGAAGCTTTATGACTGCACCACTTGTAATGTACATTACCCTAACACAGGATGACCAGCACTTCCCATGAGAAGTGGGCTGGAGACTCAGTACCGAAGCTGCTTGTAATGGACCCGCTGGCTAAATCTCTGAGATTCACTGGAGGAGAACATGTCAGAGATGCAGGCTGGAACCGCAGAAGGCCATAAGCACAAAAGGGCTGAGGTAAGAGAGATGTCAGGGCGACTCCCCGATGATAAAACGCTTGGGAAGCAGAGACTAAAATAAGCCGATGTGGGCGTAGGGGTGAGGTGAAAAATCAGTGGATGTGAATAATTTGGAGCAATGTTTCAGGATCGGATGGGAAACGCAGCCAAAAGTGCAATTTTTATCCCAAGTGTGAAGCTGAACGATTAAGGCTATAAAAGTTTTGCTACAGTCGAGTTGGATTTTGAATAAAACAAAGGCAGGTCACTGTCAGCGGAAAAAGGTCTTACGGTGCAGTTCAGCAGTCTGGTCTCAACATGTCCAAATTCAACAATAAAATTAAAAACATTCATACATGTACTGTTACTTTAAAAAGCTTGCTAAAACATGTCAAACAATCGCAATATGCTAGAATCAGAAACCTAGATATTTTTAACCACATTTAATATGTCTGTTCCAAACACAGTGTAGTGATTTGCCAATAGATTGAGAACTGGGAATTTGCTCCAATGGGTAAGATAAGGACAAAGGTCCAGTGGTGCAAAAGCTGTCATAATGTTTGTTTCTGAGTGGTTTCATAAGCTCAGTCATCTCTGCATGATGCTTATGTCTGTTTATAGCATTAATTCAGAATATCAAGGTCTCAAAGGACCCCAATATACAAACTACAGGTGAAAATACAAGTTCCTGAACACTTCCCAAGTGCACTGAGCAGCCCGAATGCTCTTTTTCCTCACTGAGATATGTCAAAAAGGACTAAAGATTACATTTTCCAGAGTCCTATCACCATCAATCAATATTATTTTAGTGTCCTATGAGTAAAGCTTCAGAAAGCAAAATATGTGACATCGTATCATTAGGTCTTCCAGTGTAGGTTTAATGTCACAAGCAGCTGTCGTCATGTTTTATGACTTTGCTTATATTTGAAAGATGTGTAATTGTATAATGACCCTCAAATGCCCCATAAGGGTGAGAAACCCCAGAGCAGCATAGCCCGCAAGCGCACCAGTAAATTTACTCTGGCAGACACCACTCGGATCCTGCTGTAAACACTCTCACCGCGTCCCTGTGCCTTCATTGGCCGCTGTTACTATCCGAATGCAAAGCCCAGAGGTTTTCTGCTCTGAGTTTGGCAGTTCTGGTGAAATTTTGATCATACCATTGCAACTTGAGAAAATGACAATGACTCATCCCCAGTTAACAATCCTTCAACTTTTAGAAAGCTAATTTCTAAATAAATATAAACAACACCAGTCAGCTGGACGAGCAATGTGAGATGGCTATTAAAAATGGACAAAAAAAAATAAAATAAATAATACATTCCCCACATGGTTGCAATCAACCATCAAAATCTGAGGAAGGTCCGTTTTCCATTACTGAAACGCAGCAAGGCCACGGGCGGAGAGCGGAGAGGAGGTTTGGCTGGGAATGGGACGCCATGGCAGGCTGACATCCTCTCAGTGCTCTACGCTCATTTGGACCTAACCGGTCCCTCTGTGGTAGCTACTACTGTGCGAGTTGAAACTGGAGTCAGGGAAAGGGAGAGAGAGAAAGAAAGAAAGAAAGAAAGAAAGAATGAGACAGCAAATGAACTGGTAATGCCTCCACCAGTCTGGCAGATGAAAAGATGTTGGAAGTTTTATGACTTCGCTTTGGTGTTGATTTACAGTAAATGGGCGTCAAGGCTGTGTCACTGCAGATTACAGGCTGGATATGAAGAACATTTAAAAAGATGAAATGCACCAACTTGCACCTCTGTTTAAACCTAAACATTTCAGATTTTTAAAAGGATTTTCATGTCATACCAATACATTTTATGCAAAGGTTAAATAACACGTGGATGCCTCCACCTGAGAATGTGCTCACTCTCAAAAAATATAAACGAAAATGATGGTGTATAAAATTGATTTTAAAATAGAAAATTAGACGACAAAGAATTAACTTGACGGAGCTCAAACTCAAAACACACGGTGTTCAACAGGTATGTCTCAAAAAGACTTACTATTAGTTTGTTCCAATTCTGTATGGATTTCTTTCTTCTGCTGAACATTCAGAAGATATTTGAAGAATGTTTTTTGACTGGACTATCCTGTACAGAGCAAGAGGGTAGCCCTACACATACACAAAATTTTCCAGAGTCCTATCACCATCAATCAATATTATTTTAGTGTCCTATGAGTAAAGCTTCAGAAAGCAAAATATGTGACATCGTATCATTAGGTCTTCCAGTGTAGGTTTAATGTCACAAGCAGCTGTCGTCATGTTTTATGACTTTGCTTATATTTGAAAGATGTGTAATTGTATAATGACCCTCAAATGCCCCATAAGGGTGAGAAACCCCAGAGCAGCATAGCCCGCAAGCGCACCAGTAAATTTACTCTGGCAGACACCACTCGGATCCTGCTGTAAACACTCTCACCGCGTCCCTGTGCCTTCATTGGCCGCTGTTACTATCCGAATGCAAAGCCCAGAGGTTTTCTGCTCTGAGTTTGGCAGTTCTGGTGAAATTTTGATCATACCATTGCAACTTGAGAAAATGACAATGACTCATCCCCAGTTAACAATCCTTCAACTTTTAGAAAGCTAATTTCTAAATAAATATAAACAACACCAGTCAGCTGGACGAGCAATGTGAGATGGCTATTAAAAATGGACAAAAAAAAATAAAATAAATAATACATTCCCCACATGGTTGCAATCAACCATCAAAATCTGAGGAAGGTCCGTTTTCCATTACTGAAACGCAGCAAGGCCACGGGCGGAGAGCGGAGAGGAGGTTTGGCTGGGAATGGGACGCCATGGCAGGCTGACATCCTCTCAGTGCTCTACGCTCATTTGGACCTAACCGGTCCCTCTGTGGTAGCTACTACTGTGCGAGTTGAAACTGGAGTCAGGGAAAGGGAGAGAGAGAAAGAAAGAAAGAAAGAAAGAAAGAATGAGACAGCAAATGAACTGGTAATGCCTCCACCAGTCTGGCAGATGAAAAGATGTTGGAAGTTTTATGACTTCGCTTTGGTGTTGATTTACAGTAAATGGGCGTCAAGGCTGTGTCACTGCAGATTACAGGCTGGATATGAAGAACATTTAAAAAGATGAAATGCACCAACTTGCACCTCTGTTTAAACCTAAACATTTCAGATTTTTAAAAGGATTTTCATGTCATACCAATACATTTTATGCAAAGGTTAAATAACACGTGGATGCCTCCACCTGAGAATGTGCTCACTCTCAAAAATCTCACAGCCCACCCAAAAATGACAATTCTGTCACCTTTTACTTACTATTAGTTTGTTCCAATTCTGTATGGATTTCTTTCTTCTGCTGAATATTCAGAAGATATTTGAAGAATGTTTTTTGACTGGACTATCCTGTACAGAGCAAGAGGGTAGCCCTACACATACACAAAAAGGGCTGCTTGCAGTGTGAGGGCTGCTGGGAGGACTGTCATAAAAATAGTGAAGAGGAATTCATGAGCCAGAGAGAGGGTGACACCATTGTAATGAGAAAGCCAGAAGTATGTATCACATGCATTGTGAAGTGGGCTGTAGAAAAGAGGCACTATTACTGAGAGTTCCATTAAAGAGCGAACGCGAGAAAGAGAGGGGGTTTTATGAAATGATGTGGTTTAGATGACTGTTAAATGTTATTATTTGCACCTAAAGATAAAGAAAAGAAGTAAAGAGTTGGCAGACTGTTGGACTTCATCTGTATCGGGTGAAGGTTAAAGGATTAGTTCGCATAGAAATGAAAACTGTGTTATTATTTACTCCAAATTACTCTTAAACCAGACTTCCTTTTTTATGGAACACAAAAGAAGACATTTTAAAGCATTGCAGTGGGTGGAAACTGGATCTTTTACTTCAAAAGGATGCAAAATCGCCATAAAAAATGGTCTGTACAGCATCTTCTGAAGAGGAACAGACTGAAATTTGAAAGACATCATTTCACTTGTAAATTTTGAAATGCCCTTAGTGCTTTCATGAGAGTTCCTGAGAGAAGTAATAATGTCCAATTAGTCAAGGGAACATTTTTTGGAGTCAGATCTTTTCAATGAATCAGTAGATCTAGTTCTCGTTCAAAATCATTTGTTCATGAATCATACTGATCCGTTTCTCAAATTCAACTCACTGACTCAATGATCGGGTTGCAGCTGTTAACAGCTCACTGAAGGAGAAGATTATTAATAATGACTTAAATTGTTCTTATCATAAAGATATCATATGACTTAAGAAGACTTGGGAAACCGTGAAAGTCATAGGAACCACTTTTATGATGCATTTTTGTTCTTTTTGAAGCTTGAAAGCCTCATTCCTCATCGGGACTAGAGTAAATGCATGGTATAATTCTTCAAAATTTCTCATTTTGTGTTCCACAGGAGAAAGAAGGTCATACAAGTTTGTAACAATACGAGGATGAGGAAATGATGAAAAGCTGTTTTGTGCAAACTATCCTTTTAAATAAGGTCCATACATCCATGGCTTTTGTTGTTAAACAGTCAACAGCTTTGAACTGGTTTCATTCTTGGTGTAAACTTCAAGTATAAGTCCTCAAACAGATACGTGCACAAATGTCTTATGAAAAAGACTACAAATCCGCATGTTAGCATATCTGTTCCCCTGTAGAGTGTTCCCTCTCTCTGATTCGCTTTCTGCTGCTGGTTTCCTCAGTCCTGCTTAGTTTAACTCAGCCTGCATTACCTCGTACACTGAACAGCTCTCACCATGTTACTGCGCGTCCTGACAGGGTGAAAAATGGTAATACAGAAATTAATGGTTAACATGTGTTCTCCTCTCTCTGCACAGCTCCCAAACCTTCCATATGCACATGCTCTGTCCCTTAGCTGGGTCTTGAGCTTTAAGGACCGAGCCAGGAAGGTAAAGCTACACTGTAATCAAATATCACTTTGAGACAAGCAGTTCCACATTAGACTCATCACCGTTAGTAATGGCAGAGATGACGTAATCCGACTTGGGACGGCCCTCCAGTCTATCATTCTTAAGGTAGTCTTGAAAAACTAAACAGAAGAGAGGATTCTGTAAGAAAACCATCACATAACAGTAATAGATTTAAATTTGCCAAACTAAACAGTAATGATAGTAACCATGGCATGGAAACAATGCCATAACATACAACGTAGTATGGATATGGCTACAATCCTAATAGAACTAGCAGGACTGATGATTTTGCATATAATTTATCCTTGAAGCCACACGAATATGACAGTTTCTTTGATTTTATTTTTAAAAAATGCAACAAAGGGCCAAATGAAGGATAAATGGCCGGGTGAGACCAGTTGTTTTTCCTAACTATATCAATATAAATTTCACCACAAAAAAAAAAAAAAACCCTTGTTATAAACCACCATTTGCCTCTGCTGAGAGACCTTGTACAGCAACTCTTTGTTTAGGGAAAAAAGAAATCCAATACATGTACAAGTGAACGATTCATGGAAACAGCGAGCTACCAAAGGAATTTTATGTCTCTTGGTGAGTCAAAATTTGGTGGATTTGCAAAAAAACAATGGGTCCAGATATTTGATAGTTTCTTCCCGTGAGTCTGTGGCTCTCTCGGTCACCTTTTACTTCGAATTTACAGCCAACTTCTCAAATGTTCCAGAAAACATTTCCATATGTCACATGACTGTTAAAACAAATAAACCACCTGAACTTTAGCTCTGACATGAACATAGTTTTTCTTTCTCTAAACATCTTGTTTTAGCTTACGCCCATATACGAACTTGCTAACGTAAATTTTACGTCACTTGTACATTTGATGTATATAATGTTGAGAGTAGCTGGTGGATGAATCATTGACTCGCAGACCCCTGCAGGTGTGAGTCAGTACGGCCCTGAACCCTCACATGAAATTAACCAGCACTCATGTGATTACCAGATTATGGCTGATGGACGGATCTAACAGATAATTTTTAAACATCACTTCCTCTACTCCCTAGTTCTCTCTCTTAAAACAACATCACACAATCACAGTCTGACAGGACAAGCCAATGTTGTCTCAAACATCCTTAAATCCAATTTTTAAATAAATATAAGTGTCTTTATTTCTGGAATAAAGATCTTATTATTTTAAAGCTGTCATCAAAATATGATGTAAGCCTTTCATCAGGTGATCAAATGGAAATCAAATGGAAAACAGCTTGATTGTGCAACTACAACAGACGTTTGGGGTCAGTAAGATTTTTTTTTTATTTTTTTTTTAATGTTTTTATAAAATGTAATATATTCCTTTGGCGGTAAAACTGAGTTTTCAGAAGCCATTACTCCAGTTTTCAGTGTCACATGATCCTTCAGTAATCATTCTAATATTCTGATTTGGTGCTCAAGTAACATTTCTTATTATTATCAATGTTAAAAATAGTTGTGCTGCTTTATATTTTTGTGGAAATTGTGATACATTTTCGAGGATTATTTGATGAATAGAAAGTTTAAAAGAGCAATTATTTAAAATAGAAATCTTTTTTAAATCGTAAATGTATTTACTGTTACTTTTGATCAATTTTTAATACATTCTTCCTGAATAAAAGTTTATTTTAATAAAATTTACGGATCCCTCACTTAATAGTAATGTATATATTTTCAGCAAATACATTCTAAAAAGTATTAAAGTATAATTATTAGACCAACCATATATTTGAATAATATTTAACATTAGAATATATTAAATAGGTTCTATGAAATAAGTTATAATAAAGAGCACAGAAATGCAAATTGAACAAACAACTCCAACAAGAAAACCCTAAAATGCTTTGGCATTACATAAAAAAAAAAAAAAACCTTGGCTATAAGATCTAATTCTAATTCACAAATACTGACTCAAACTATAATGATTATGTTCTATGTATTTTAGTTTCAAAAAATATCAAAGGATACTATGAACATTTGCCTTGAAGGTAAAATCCTCAAATTAGTTTCACTGATGTGTTTTAATGACAGTAGGTAATTGACTTTTATGAAAAGACCAGGCAATTGTCCTATTAACATAAACCGTTTCCTGTGACGGATAATAGATGACTTTAATCTGCGAGTGATTAAAGGTCCACCACCTCCATCCTTCCACACTGACAAACCCAAACAGCAAATGTGGAGAAACAGGCAAATCCCAGCAGGGAGTGAACTGAAGGAAATATCATAATTCTGTCGTGATTGAGGTAATGGGCTGCTAGTGTCTTGTTTCCCCATTTTGGCACGATGTAATCGGCTTACAAGCCTGTGCTGGAACCACTTGACTCCCCTCTGTCGGGTGCAGTTGTGGGAATGAGTCGGATTTTGAACATGGGATGATAGGAATCAAAATACAGATATTTGGACACATTGTAATAAAAAAGACACATGCTTTGGACCAGAGATTTAATTGGTTTTGACAAATCTTTATCCAAATCTTTACTCAGCACATTTGCTTAAATAATTTAAGAAATGTGTTTTTTTTTTGTTTTTTTTTTATTCCACTGAGCTTTTTTTTTTTTTTAAATGCTCTTCTTTATTTAATAATAGCTGTCAGTTACACAGGACATATGAGGTCCGTAGGGTGCTAATTATTTACATAGCTTTACAAACATTCATTAATAATATGTGCTGTTTGCCACAATGCCTGCAATCACCAGTCTGACTAATACTATTAAAGTGGCTGAATGTGGTTAACTGTTTAATACAGACTCTCTCTCTGTCATCAGTTTCCTCTCCACTGGCTTTTAAACTTCAGCTCAGAGACATCACTACATTTAACATATCTTCATTTAACTCCGGCTACTCTGACATTTCTGCACTGTTTTGCCAGTCCTAATTACAGCTCAATTATGCAGCTGGAGGTTCTGTGAAGAGCAGACATTATGCAGGCCACTGAACCAGCTCCTCTGGGCCCTGCATGTGCCCTGATACGGCAGATCCATCACCGGGCCTGCAAAGGGACTCTTCAAAGGTTCTGTCATGTCCGCCATGCTCAGGCAGGCTTAGAGGTAGAGAAGTCACATGAATTATAACTTTAATATTCATAGAGCACAGTAAAAACCTTCTGGACTAACACCATGTTAGCAAGGATGGGCATCACTGTTGTAGTGCAGGCAGTGTTCTGGCTGTGACATCACAAAATGGCAAAGGCTCAACACATGAATATTAATTAGGTCATGCACACATAATTTAACAAAATCAATTTCAAAACTACAAAACTTTAGTCTTATTTTCCATTTTTTAATCATTAAATGGAGATTAACCAAGATATTAAAGGGATAGTTCACCCAAAAATGAAAATGTGATGTTTATCTGCTTACCCCCAGGGCATCCAAGATGTAGGGTGGCATAATATTTATTTTATTCCATGTCAGTGGTGTTCTGTGAACACCTGACAGAACCTCTGAAGCTTTTCAAAAAATGAATTACAAAAAATGTTGTATCAGCATTTTCCTGTTACCATGGGTGTCATTTATGGAGGGGACAGTGGGCATTTGGAGCTTGACATAGACAGTTTTGTCACATTTACTTTATGAAACTGCTTGTAGCAGCAGCATTTGTCTATGACAGAGAGGAAGCATCTCAATCTCAGTATGAGAAGATGCTTCGCATAATTTGAACCATTTGGCTGTTTTGGCTTTAAAACGTTGGCTTAAAATAAGTTGAAAAAAATTCTAATTAGTTTTAGAATTAAAAAAAAAAATTTCCAGTTAAAATATCTTGAATACAATCTGCAGTGGCAGATTTTTACTTGTTTAAATTTAGACCAATTTAAACCCATCTGTTGGTGCAGTAAGATAAGATAATGTACACTTATTCAAGATATTTTAACTGGCAAACAATGTTTAAAAGAATCCAAAACTTATTAGGAAACCATTTTTGAAGTGTTTCGTTTCATTTAATTAAATTAAATTAAATTAAATTAAATTTAATTTAATTTAATTTAATTTAATTTAATTTAATTTAATTAAATGAAACGAAACACTTCAAAAATGGTTTCCTAATAAGTTTTGGATTCTTTTAAACATTGTTTGCCAGTTAAAATATCTTGAATAAGTGTACATTATCTTATCTTACTGCACCAACAGATGGGTTTAAATTGGTCTAAATTTAAACAAGTAAAAATCTGCCACTGCAGATTGTATTCAAGATATTTTAACTGGAAATTTTTTTTTTTAATTCTAAAACTAATTAGAATTTTTTTCAACTTATTTTAAGCCAACGTTTTAAAGCCAAAACAGCCAAATGGTTCAAATTATGCGAAGCATCTTCTCATACTGAGATTGAGATGCTTCCTCTCTGTCATAGACAAATGCTGCTGCTACAAGCAGTTTCATAAAGTAAATGTGACAAAACTGTCTATGTCAAGCTCCAAATGCCCACTGTCCCCTCCATAAATGACACCCATGGTAACAGGAAAATGCTGATACAACATTTTTTGTAATTCATTTTTTGAAAAGCTTCAGAGGTTCTGTCAGGTGTTCACAGAACACCACTGACATGGAATAAAATAAATATTATGCCACACTGATTGCACAAATATTGCATTTTAGAACGCTTCTACTCTCATTAACTAAAAGGCAAAGCCTGAACTCGGTTAACGATTCTCTGGAGTGCTCTGGTGTTTTCTCAATGCAACATCTTGCCATTTTGGCAGTAATTGTAAATTTGCGTCCAGGCAGCTGTGTCCTTTAGTGTGGAGAACATGCATCACTTCTACTGCTACTCTATGACTAGCTAAAATTCTGTTGTAATGAAAGGATATCGAACGGACATAAAGGCATTAGCTATTGAGGGATCTATTGTTGGATAACACTCTTTGGTATGACATCTCAACAATAACGAATAGTTGTCTTATAGGTCTACTGACGGATCTACTGTTGTCTGATTGTTAGGTTCACTATGCTATAGGACTGGCAACTAATTTTGTAAATATTGGCTTCATGAAAGCTTGTCAAGGATCATCAATAAAATGAGCCATTCTAGAATGCGATCTTTAAACAAAGTACAGTTGAAATTCTAATTAAGTTTTCATCTTTTGACAATTAATTGACCATTTAGTACAATCCTGGCTCCAAATGGTGCAACACAAATGCAAACTTATCAAGATAATGGTCATTATCATAACTCCGCTTTCTATAGTCTTCCAGTCAGTCATTTTGTACGTCTCATCTGTACTGTAAAGCATGCGGTATATATGCACCACTGTGCAGGGGTTCTATACAGGGGATCCTTTGGAAGGCCGGGTCCCCCTGGGCCGCACTGAAACGTATTATAATAAACATGCCAAGCCCTGCTCTCGGCTCTCCTGCACCCAGCCAGAGACAACACGACTCCTCATCTTTGCTCCAACAATGGCATTAGACTGTCAGAGACACTTTCAAACTGCCCTGATACACGGCCAACTGCTCCATTTAACAATAATTCAACCTCGGGCCAAGTGCACCCAAGCCAAACCATCATCCTGAGCTGCCCTTGTTTTTCTACAGGTTTTTTGGGGGGTTCTGGTCGCTGTTTCTGGTGATTTGGGCTTTCTGGATGCAGGTACTTCATTCTGACATCATACTGAAGTAAGACCTTTAACGGACAGCAATTAAACCGATTTACATAAAAACATAAGTGGAAGAAAGCTAAAAACCAGCATCTGAGAAGGGGTGGCACATGCAAGGCAGTGTTTCAGCATGAGCTGTTACGTGATGCCTTTGTCATTCAGGCATGCAGTAAAAGCATCATAAATGGTTAAGCTGTTGAAACGACATCACCAGATTCCCTGTCTCCCAGAGTTCCATTAGATCAGTCAAAGGAAAACCGACCCACGCTCCTTCTACATTGTGATCAAGCAAAGATTTTACTTCGATTGTGTACAGGCATCTTGTAATAAAAAAAATGGGGTAACACTTTATTTTAAGGTGTCCTTCTTACACATGTTACATGTACTTACTATTATAATAACAATTAATTATGCATAATTACATGCAAGTAACCCTAAGCCAAACCCTAACCATAAAGTAAGTATATATTACAATGTAACAAAGACACCTTAAAATAAAGTGTAACCAAAAATGGTTTCCTAGGGAGCCCCTAAAGTGACAAATTGATGATTTAAAAATGAAATAGGAGGAAAAATTATATTTAACATGGCGTTCTCTTGCAAAACTTTAACGTTCACAAAATATGAGGTGGAAGGAAAACATTTATTTCAGTGCTTTTGCAAATAAACGCAAAGTTTCTCTGAGAACGGAATACCTTTGCAAGAGAACACAAAGTTTCTCAGTTTCATTCTTCAGTTCATTTTTAAAATTGTTTTCCAGTCAAAATATCTTATATTGGCCCATTCACACCAAGGATGATAACGATAACAATAAAGATGCAGGTTTAGATCTCACTCTAAAATTAAAAGAATAGCAGAGTCCACACCACAACTATAACAATAACAATAACAGCACAGAGGAACAGTATCATTGGAATCACTTTCAAAACTTTTTTTTTTCTAGCTTATGAACGATAAAAGCATTGGCAGCCAATCAGAATCCATCCTGCTCGAGCAAGTGGCAGACGACATAATGGAAGCTTATGCTTATAATAAACAATGTTATTGTGCATTGGTGAGGATAATAATATAGTTATTGTTATAGTTATCATTCTTGGTCAGAACGGGCTTTAAGTGTTCAGTTTCTAGCATTACTGCACCAAGAAATGTAATGGTTTAAATATAAACATTTAATTATAAGTCAAAATCTGAAGGCCAAAATATACTGATATTTAAGATATTTTAACTGGAAAACATTTTTTTTTTTTTAAGAAACCATGTTTTGAAATCACTCATTTAGAAACCATGTTTTGAATTTTTCTTTTTCAATAAGCCAAAACTAGTTGGTTTCACTAGATCCACAGAAAAGCACTGTAGAAAATGATTGCGATTTTAATGGTAAAAGACTGTAAAAATGTTATGGTAAAAAAACTGTTAATTGGTTAACAGTAAGTGTCCTTACTATATAAGGTGAATAACTATAATAGATCTAACCTCACATTTAATATAATTAAAGTTCTGGCAACCACAGCTGCCAGTTTTTTACAGATTTTTTTTTTTACAGTATGGGTGCTTCAGAGAACACTGCAGTTGTCACTATATTAACAATGACTCATTACTAAACATCACAAATTTGAGCTCATTATAAAACACACTAACAAAATTACTTCTACACTGCGACCAAAGAAAAGATTTGACCCCCGAAATGCATCCAGGCCTCCAGTTGCGTGGTGCGATACTTGCTGTCGAGTTATTGTTATTGTAAACATAAAGCAGAGCACCCGGGTTTGCCACACCCACAGGATGACCCTGTCAACCCACCCGTCTGAGACGACACAGGCGCGTGCTGATGACATCACTGCCTCACCCTGGTGTCTGTAGGCACAAATCAGCGAAAGCACTTCTCGGCAAACCCCCTGGTCATGCAGCTGTAAAGGTGTTAGGCAGTTATTCTCCTCCCCCAGCACTCCTAAACAAATTACTGCTTGTAAAAACTGACAGATATGAAACCTGAGATTGAACAGGAATAGAGCGAGGGGGGACGCCGCAAACCACACGATGTGTGGGTGTGTGAGGTCTGCTCGCTCTGAGCGCTGTGTTCGTCTTCCCCTTTCATTCAGCACCTCCTCGCTTATCTGAAATCCCTCGGTCTTTCGAGATCTGCCCTCCTGCATTTACATACTATGATAACTTGCTTTGGATTCTAGTCTCTGTAGTAAATTTCAACTATGCTGAGTTGTATTAACTAGAGCCCGACTGATATGGGTTTTTTGGGGCCGATACCGATACCGATATTAGCGAGTAAAAAAAGGCCGATATCGATATATCGGCCAATATTCTTTGTGTATATTATAGTACAGTACCAGTCAAAAGTTTGGACACTTTCCCATTCGTGTGTCCACACATTTGACTGGTACTATATATAGAATACAGTATATACATAAACAGAATATACCGGTATATACATAAACACATTTTTTGCAATGATCACTCAAATGTGGTGAT